>NC_072769.1:19664681-19858893 GCF_022539595.1 Amphiprion ocellaris | reverse complement strand
ATTTTTCAAACATGTTGTAAAAATGTGCCATATAATGAAATAATGCAAAGGAGGCCGTGAAAAACACTCCAGAAAGGTTTTCTTTGAAAAAAAAATCATCGTAAATTTTGGGACAAAAAAAAAGCCTTACTATACTATGTCGAAAAAAATTTGATTTTTCAAACGTTGTAAAAACGTGCCATATGGTGAAATAATGTAAAGGAGGCCGTGAAAAACACTCCAGAAAGGTTTCCTTTGAAAAAAAATCATCATGACTTTTGCCGCAAAAAAAAAGCCTTACTATACTATGTCGAAAAAAAATGAGATTTTTCAAACATGTTGTAAAAATGTGCCATATGATGAAATAATGTAACGGAGGCTGTGAAAAACACTCCAGAAAGGTTTTCTTTGAAAAAAAATCATCGTGATTTTTGGCGCAAAAAAAAGCCTTACTATACTATGTCGAAAAAAATGAGATTTTTCAAACATGTTGTAAAAACGTGCCATATGATGAAATAGCGTAAAAGAGGCCGTGAAAAATACTCCAGGAAGGTTTTCTTTGAAAAAAAAATCATCGTGAATTTTGCCGCAAAAAAAAAGCCTTACTATACTATGTCGAAAAAAAATGAGATTTTTCAAACATGTTGTAAAAATGTGCCATATGATGAAATAATGTAAAGGAGGCCGTGAAAAACACTCCAGAAAGGTTTTCTTTGAAAAAAAAATCATCATGAATTTTGGCGCAAAAAAAACGCCTTACTATACTATGTCGAAAAAAAATGAGATTTTTCAAACATGTTGTAAAAACGTGCCATATGATGAAATAATGTAAAAGAGGCCGTGAAAAACACTCCAGGAAGGTTTTCTTTGAAAAAAAAAATCATCGTGAATTTTGCCGCAAAAAAAAAGCCTTACTATACTATGTCGAAAAAAAATGCGATTTTTCAAACATGTTGTAAAAATGTGCCATATGATGAAATAATGTAAAGGAGGCTGTGAAAAACACTCCGGA
Source organism: Amphiprion ocellaris (assembly GCF_022539595.1). Classification (NCBI taxonomy): domain Eukaryota; kingdom Metazoa; phylum Chordata; class Actinopteri; family Pomacentridae; genus Amphiprion; species Amphiprion ocellaris. The sequence goes on along the minus strand of NC_072769.1, from coordinate 19,857,902 downwards.
AAGGTTTTTTTTTTAAAAATAATTATCATGAATTTTGGCACAAAAACAGGAATTCTTCAAGGCGAAGATCGATCAGCTCTACAACAGCATCTACAGCAGCATCTCCATGTGAAAGCCAGCAAACCTCATTTTCCTCCAAGCATCCCGACTCTACGAACTGCTTCCACCAATGACCTGCAGTGGGACAAAGACGTGTCACCTGAGGCTTAACATGCTTTTGAGAAGCAAACCAAAACTGGCCCAACTGTAGAGGATTTGAAATGCCTAGATAAAAACAAATTAAAGCAAGAAAATGAAATACAATGCATTGTCATATGTATTTCCTTTTGGTTCGTGCATTTAATCTGTTGAAAGCGTCTGTGGAGCTGAAGCTGGACTGGAACAGACCAAAGTACAGTCCAATCACGATGCCAGCTGCCTCTCAAAAGGCTCCTTCATCTGGCGGAACTTCTTCTGAGGCGAAGGTGAGCTGGCCCGGCAGAACTTTGGAGATGTGTTCCAGTGGTTGGTGGATGTGTGGGGAGATAAAGAGGGACCTTTGACTTGTTCAGAAAGAAAAACAGGGAAGTTTTAGTTTTAGTTTAGGGTGCTACTGCGGTGTGTTTTTGGGCTTGAAGAGGTGAACAGGAAGAGGTTTTTTTCGTATTGATTATCTTTTACTTTGTTCCTGGTTGGAATGCCCATCAATGTCAACATGAAGTTCACTTTTAGTTCTGTTTATTTATTTTTATTTTACTAACACCCATTTGCTTTTAACCCCCTCACATGTTGTGTTGTTGTAAACTTACTCTTTCAAATAAATACTCGTCTAACCCTCTGGAAACCAGCGTTTGGACTGTTTTGGTGTTGCTCCTCACCTACTTCAGACAGCCGGGACAAAACAACGTTTTGTGGACCAAAGGCTATACTATGACGTTTTTAGAGCGACATGCTATACTATGACGTTTTTAGAGCGACATGCTATACTATGACGTTTTTAGAGCGACATGCTATACTATGACGTTTTTTGAGCGACATGCTATACTATGACATTTTTAGAGCGACATGCTATAGCATGACGTTTTTAGAGCGACATGCTATACTATGACATTTTTTTGGACCAAAGGCTATACTATGACGTTTTTAAGAGCGACATGCTATGCTAGGACGTTTTTAGAGCGACATGCAATACTGTGACGTTTCAAGAGCGACATGCTACACGATGACGTTTTTTGGACATGCTATACTATGAAGTTTTTAGAGCAACATTCTATACTATTACATTTTTAGAGCAACATGCTATACTGTGACGTTTTTAGAGCGACATGCTTTACTATGACATTTTTAGAGCGACATGCTACACTATGATGTTTTTTGAGCCACATGCTATACTATGACGTTTTTTGGGTGACATGCCTTCGGTCCAAAAAAACGTCATAGTATACTATGACGTTTTTTTGGACCGAAGGCTATACTATGACATTTTTTGGGCGACATGCTATACTATGACGTTTTTAGAGCGACATGCTATACTATGACATTTTTAGAGCGACATGCTACACTATGACGTTTTTAAACCAATGGCTATACTCTGACGTTTTTTGGACGACATGCTATACTGTGACAATTTTAAAGAGACATGCTATACTATGATGCTTTTTGGACGACATGCTATACTATGATGTTTTTTGGACGACATGCTATATTATGAAGTTTTTTTGGACGACATGCTATGCTGTGACATTTTTTGGACCAAAGGCTATACTACGACGTTTTTAGACTGACATGCTATACTATGATATTTTCTTGAACGACATGCTAAACTATGACATCTGTTGGACCAAAAGCTATACTATGACATTTTTTGAGCGACATGCCATCTATGACGTTTTTAAAGCAACATGCTATACTATGACATTTTTTTATTACCACAGACCTGACCGTGAACACCGTTGACACCCACCTGAGGGAAACGCTGCCTAAGATCTGAAGGCTGCTTGGTCGTGGTCTTTCTGGTCCTGCCCCAGAACGCCTTCATCAACTACGTCTTCTTTTGAAGAGGCCCTCAGATGCTGCAATCTCTGACCTTAAGGAGTTGCTACTTTCACTCTGTAACCAGACGGTGGTTATTTTAAAGACCCAGCTCCTGGCGGCTTTGAGTGAAAGTGTAACACCCATCAAAACGGAACTACAGACAGTTAAATCTGAGCTGTCGGTCAGTATTTCAAACATCAAGTCCGACCCGGCTGCCCTAAAGCACACTGTGGGTGAAACGGAAACTTCACTCTCCACATCACCGACGACATCGTCACACTCCAAAGCAGAGCACCTGTCTGCTGAACTTTTAAAAGTGGACTATAAATGTGAAGAATGTGAGCAGCAGCAGACTGTGAGCAGCGGAACAGATGTGATCAGAAAGAAGTCATTTTCTTTTTTCTTTTCTTTCTGGTTGACTTGATGCTGTCAGATGCAGATGTTGGAGCTGATTCTGATCTTTCAGGATAAAAAAGCTGCTTTTCCTTCACAGACTTTTCAGGAAATTAATCTCTCAGGTTTTCTCTGCTATTTATATTTTTATTATCTGTGATTATTTCATTATTTCTTTATTGTAAAAATAAAGTTTGAGGCATAAAGACTTATTTAGTTATTTTAATCCTGAAATCTTTGATGTCGCAGAACTAAACTTCCATTTTTCTTCTTGTACTTCTGATACTAGAACTAAACATATCTTCAACATGGATCATCTGCTTTTAATGAATCAGCAGCAACATCACAACAACAAATGAGACAATTTTCAACAAATTAATGAAACTGATGTCATTTAAAACTATCAGAGTCTGTTTTAGTGCCAAATTAAAGCTGATTACTGACAACTAGAACATTAATGTTACTGTTTTAATCACATTTAAGTTTCCTGAACGTTACATTAATGTCAACCAGCCACAGTTTTATGAACTTAATGAACAACATTACAGGAACACAACACACTTCAGCTGTTTACATGAAACTCAACACATTAGCTTGATGCTACGTTAGCTTTAATCAGGCTACGACTGAGCAGCTAGCTCGGTTAGCATCGCTAACATTAAAGCTAATATTTACTATGCTAACGTTCTTCTCTGGTCAACACACACTGAAACAAACTCCACCAACATCTGGAGTGCATGGCACACATTATATCTGACCCTGAAGCTGCATATAAAGTGCATTAAAAGCGGCACCATACGAAAATAAACATTTACTTACCGAACTATCAGAGTCCTTTCAGTGTCTGCTGGTAAAATCAGCCGAAGGTAGAAAACTGGTTAAAACAAGCCAACGGGCAGGAAAACTGTCTGTGGAAAATGTTCTGCTGCTCCACTGAAAAATAAACCAACAGTTATTATATCAGAATTAATCCAAACGAGGAGAACAGAGTCTCTGCTGCCTCCTCCATAGAACCTGTCAATCATTCCAGACCGGACTGTCAATCAAGTAGTCCCGCCTCCTGGCTTCGCAAAACTTTAACGCTCTATAAAAAAATCAATATTGATTTATTTTAAGATCGGCCACCTGATCTCTCATTTTGACCATGAAAACTCACGAAAAAAAAGGTATGTACAGTCTACTCCACACTTGCTGATGACCACTTCCAGTCTCAGAAAATGAAAAAACTGACCTTTTTTTGTTTCTGTCTCTTACTGATTTTACTTTCTTGTTATTCTAAATATGAAACGAAAATCAAAGCATTTAAAAACAAAAGTCATATATCCCTTTTTGATCATGAAAAGGAAAAACGTCTTGTATTTCAATTTTAATTTTTGTATTTTAAAACGAACATCAAATAACCACTCATTTTTTGTTTTTCAATACCCGTTTCAGAACGGAAAATCCAATTACCAGATCTGTACACGGACCGTGGTGGATGTCTGGTGTGTGTGTGGGCTGTGTGTCTGAATGTTCTTGTTAAAAAAAAAAAAAAAGTGGGACTGAAACGAGTGAGAGCTCCTATCTGTGCAGGCTACAGCCGAAAACTACAGTTGTAGTTGTCGGCTGAAAAACTACAACTCCCGGCAACAACGCCACTTCCTGTTGATGGGGACAGGAGCCTCTCGGGTATGGACACATAAGAATCATGGGACAGGTCATGGCCACAACGTGATCACGCTTATTTCAACGTAAGAAGTCCTCCAAATACCGGTGGTCTGGTTTATAAAGAGTTTTGTTGTGTGCGCTTTATTGTGTATTTTTACAAACCCATCACTGCAACGAAAAAGCACCCTGAGACCTGGTGAATGTGTGAAATGTTAGTGTAACTCCCCAGATTTTATATGCAAAAAGAATTATCGATCTATCTTATCTGGTTTAAAATCTACAGCCAATCAAAAATCAATATGCAAAACGTAGTGCCAGTGCTATGCTGGGTTCTAAAGGGTTAAGGCTACACTTCACATATGGGAACAGGACTGTTAGTTCAGGATCCATCTGGACAGGAATACAACAATATAACCTTGTCATTCTTACGTTGTCAGCCAAACAGTTGCCTTTCATTCCTATGTCATCTTTTCCAAGCATCTGTCTCAGGGTCATATTAGGGACTGAGTGAGCATAAACAGGTTTGCAGAATTTGGGATGACTTGGCACCTACACTTGATTTTTAGGATGACTGAAGTTTGCAGACACACCGGCATTTAGGATGTCCTAAACTAATGGCTGAGGGGGCACCTCAGTCGTGAGAAAGTGAGTAATTTTTCTTCACAACTGGTATTGCTTTCAGACTTGAGAGTTTTGCACCGCCTTCCTTTTTTTTTCAGGTGCAGTAGTTGTTTGTACATGCCCAGCATTCGTTCTGATAATAGCTGCTGACTGAACACTCCCACCAAACTGTGTGTATAAAAAGAGAAATCAGTGGTGATAAGTTTTAACAACTGGACACTTCTTCAAAGGAACTTCCCCTTATTGGCAGAGGTAGGACAGATGTTTGAGTTCAATAAGCAATGATTGGACTGCAATGAATCATTCAGTATTATTTGTTATATCTTTTGCCATTGTTATTTAATGTTGTTGCACACCTCGGTTCATCTGACAATCACAGAATGGTTATTGTAATATTCTCTCCTCACTAGCATTCCAGACTTTGAAGATTGAAAATGGTGGAATATATAGTGACTGTACACACTGGCTTTCTTGCCAGTGGCAGCACTATAAACAATATCAACATTAAGCTGGTGGGCACAGATGGAGAGAGCGACCACACATGGCTCACGCCCTGGAAAATAGCTTTAACCTTCGTGAAGGGACTAGTAAGTTCAGAATATGCATCTGCATGTTTAAATCTATCACATGCTTCCTCAGCTTTGCACAGATTGTCTCAATGACTCGTGTAGCAACAGGAAATGTGCATCAAGTGTTCCCAAAAGCTCATCATTCAATCAGGGCCATCGTATTGCAGCATTTTTATTCGTTCCAACTGATTACAAACACACTTGATCTTGATTTCTTACAGTTTTTTAGAGTTCTTGTATTCTGTCATTGTTCTAGAGCTTTTACGTGTCCTGCCCCACCTCCCTTGGAAAGCTGGTGCTGATCGAACTAGACAAACAGCGTCTCCCTCTGTTCCCAGACGACGCTTGGTTCCCTGCCAAGGTAGAAGTGAAATCCCCTGAAGGAGAAATCTACAACTTTCCCATCTACCGCTGGATCACTGACAACGAAGTGCACCAATTCAGGGAGGGAACAGGTTTGTGGAGACTTGTAATATTCTGTGTACCGACTACAGAAGATGAGAAACAAAAACAGGCTCTGCAAACTAGACTGAGGAGTCTCGAGCAACTTCATCCCATCATACAGTATTAGTCAACAGTTCTAAACCTGGTTCTTTTGTTTTTCCTTTAAAGCTCTGAGAGTCTTTGACGACACCCATCATCTTGGCAGGTACAGTCGACAGCAGGAGCTGAAGCAGCGTGAGGAAGAGTATCGGTGAGAGCTCAGAGTTTGCACACATTTTAGTAAATACGCAACTCAAACCTAACAGACCTCCTCTACCATCAGTTGAATATGGATTCATGATGCATCATGATAAATGAACCACAATTTAACATTGTTCCATCTGCCAGGATTTATTAAAATCTATCAAACCACAAACTGCAGATACATTCAAATCCATTGTCACCACTCTGCTCTTCTTTATTTTTCCTAGCTGGGATGCGTATATGGAGGGAATACCCCACGGCATTAAGGCAGAAGACCTTTCTTCACTGCCTTGTGAGGTCCGCTTCTCCTTCACCAAGGAAACAGAGTTTGCCTTCACAGCATCCATAGGGTGAAGGCCTCATCTGTCTGCTTATTTATAGATAGATATTGAAATAAGTAGATGTTTTAATATCTACTTATTGAAATTAGCTACAGCACCATAATGAACTTGCTTTGTTTTTTCTTTCTAGAATGACAGAGCTAGAGCTGAAAGGACTGTCAGCTTCTGAGGAGCCATGGACTAATGTTGATGACATCAGTCAGGTGTTTTACAACAAATGGACTCCCGTATCAGGTACTGTAGTATCTTATTAATGGATTACTTTATACAGTGTGTACAGTAGCATGCATTCAACTACCTCCTAAAAAAATTTGGCAGTTTTTATTCCCCGGTCTTTTTGCCTGGAGTTTGCATGTTCTCACTATGCCTGTACGGGTTTTCTCCAGGTTCTCTAGCTTCCTCCCACAGTCCAAAAACGTGCTGAGGTTAATCGGTAACTCTAAACTGTCTGTAGGTGTGAATGTGAGTCTGATTGTTTGTCTCTATGTGTAACCCTGTGATAGACTGGTGACCTGGCCAGGTGTCCCCTGCCTTCACCCTAAGTCAGCTGTGATAGACTCCAGCCCCCCATGACCCCACTGAAGATTAAGTGGTGTATAGATAATGGATGGATGGGAATGGTTGGTTCCTGTGTCATGGTTTCTTTAAAGTGTTTAACCTAAATCTGCTGCTACCTGAACATAATGTGATTCAATTTTTCATGTCTAGTTTTATTACTCCACCAAGGAACGCAGCGGAGTTATGTGACGATCGCTGTCGGTTTGTCTGTCTGTGCACAACATTACTCAAAAATAGACCAACGGATTTGGATGAAATTTCCAGGAAAGGTCTAAAATGACACAAAGACCAAATGATCAGATTTTGGCAGTGATGCGGCTTATAGTCTGGATCCACGGATTTGTTAAAGATTTCTGAGTCATTGCAAGATAGTGGCATGGCGCCACTGTAACTACGACAACAAATGAACACTTGAACTGTCCGTTCATTTCCTACTCAACTTGGAAACTTTGCTCTAAAAAGAAGCTATTTTTATTATGAAAATTGTGTCACGCTTTTATAAAATGTGAAGAAAATGCAGATGTATCCAAACAGATCCAGGTGTTGCATTATATAGAATACTAACTGTAGTAGGTTTCATGTAATCAAGACTTTGGCTGGGAGCAACATATGTCTAAGACACTGAATTCTGTGCAGCCAGTTTATTTTCCTCCAATTTATATCGTGCAGTCAAAAGTTCCAGTAATGATAGTGACAGAGCCCAAAGTTTTAAACACTACAACATTAAATCTTACTCTTTTTCCAGAGTATACTCAGCAACACTGGAAGGAGGATGCTTTCTTTGGTTACCAGTATCTAAATGGTGTCAACCCCGTATTGATCCAACGCTGTAAAGTCCTGCCTGGAAACTTTCCCATTACTGCTGACAAGATCTTCCTCCATGGTCACTGTAAACTGACTGACGAAATGCAGGTGATTTTCTCCTACTCCTAAAATCCTTTGTCCTTTGTACCTATTGTATCATCTCTGATCATAGTAAGAGATGCATGTGTTGCTGCTCACTCTTACTGATATTCCCAACAGAAAGGCAACATATATCTGTGTGACTACAAGCGTTTGGGTGGACTGCAAGCAAACACCATCAATGGGAAGAAGCAGTACTTGATGGCTCCCCTCGTTCTGCTCCAGAAAACTCCTGATGATAAGCTGATGCCAATTGCCATTCAGGTGAAAAACACACTCAAATGCTTCTAATGCTAAAGTTTTATGTTATAGTATTGATCAAGGCAGCTTTTATTCAATATGTAAGATGTAGGTTCCCAGTGACTGTAGAAATCCACCTTGCTGACTGTACCTTTTAGCAGACACTAGCAGCAGCTACATGGCCAGTAGTGTATCTAGATGGCAGCTTTGAATTTTTTCTGTGGGGAAAGCAAGTTCATTACTTTCTGAGCCCAGTGAAAAAGTCCCACACTTTTATTCATGTGCTAACATAATTGCACAAGGGTTTTCTAATCATACGTTAGCCTTTCAGCACCTTTAGCTAACAAAATGTAGCATTAGAACACAGGAGTGATGGTTGCTGGAAATGTTCCTCTGTACCCCTATGGAGATATTCCATTAAAAATCAGCTGTTTCCAGCTAGAATAGTCATTTACCACATTAACAAGACTTAGACTTTATTGTCCCTGTGGGGAAATTATTTTCCACAGCATCGTTCTGCTTGACTTTCATTGACAGTACAAAAAAAAAAACACTTTTTACAAAAGCACTGTTCAACAATTTACCTCTCTAGCTTAAAAATAACCAGAGACCTAAACATAGTTACACTTCATTTGAAAATCTTACTCTCAGTCTCTCATCCAGATTTGAAAGCTCAGAAACCAGTTTTCTTTGTTGTATATCATCCTCCTGCTCCTTACTCTGAGTTTTTATCTCAATTCTCAGACTTTTCACCTGATTTAGTGCTCAGCTCAGATAAAGTCATTATTGTGGGTGACTAACATTCATGCTCATGTGGACAGTGACAGCCTTGGGACTGCTTTTAATTCAATATTAGACTCAATTGGGTTTTCTCAACATGTAAATAAACCAACTCAGTTTTAATCACACCCTTGACCTCGTTCTGACTTATGGCATAGAAATCGAACAGGTAACAGTATTTCCCCAGACCCTCTTCTTTCTGACCATTTTATGATAACATTTCAATTTACAAGAATGGATTGTATAGGAGTTAAGAATAAATGTCATTACAGTAGATGTCTGTCTGACAATTCGGTGACTAAATTTAAGGAAATAATACCCTCTCTATTTAATTCAGCACCACTTACTGATACAATGGAAGGGAAATATAATTTTACCACCACAGAAGTGGATTATTTGTTAATATTTATTATTATTATATTTATTATTTGTTAATAATGCTGCAGCCTCACTGCGTACAACACTTGATAGTGTTGCACCTGTAAAAAAGAAAGTTCTATGTCAGAGAGGACCTGCTCCTTGGCATAATTCCCAGCTGCGGACTTTAAAGCAGGCATCCCGAAAGCTAGAAAGGAAGTGGTATTCCACTAATTTAGAGGAAGTTTATATAGCTTGGAAAAATAGTCTAGTAATTTATAAAAAAAAAGCTCTTCGTAATGCCAGGACAACATATTATTCATCTTTAATAGAGGAAAACAAGAACAACCCCAGGTTTCTCTTCAGCACTGTAGCCAGGCTGACAAAGAGTCAGAGCTCTGTTGAAACTTGTATTCCTTTAGCTTTGAGCAGTAACGACTTCATGAGCTTCTTTACAAATAAAATTATTACGATTAGAGAAAAAATTAATCTGGTCCTTCCTACAAATGTCACAGATGTAGCATCGAATACAGATGCTTTAGAATTGGCTGTAAGACCAGATGGATATTTAGAATTTTTCACTCCCATACATCTCTCTGAATTAATTTCAATAGTTTCTACATCCAAACCATCAACATGTCTTTTAGATCCTATCCCAACTAGACTGTTCAAGGAGGCTTTACCTTTAATTCCTCAATGTTAGATCTGATTAATCTCTCTCTAGTAACAGGCTATGTACCACAGGCTTTTAAGGTTGCTGTAATCAAACCTTTACTTAAAAAGCCCACTCTAGATTCAGATGTTTTAGCCAACTATAGACCAATTTCCAACCTCCCATTTCTCTCTAAAATTCTGGAAAGAACAATTGCAAATCAATTATGTGAACATTTACCAAGGAATAGCTTGTTTGAAGAGTTTCAGTCAGGCTTCAGAGTGCATCATAGCACAGAAACAGCTCTAGTGAAAGTTACTAATGACCTTCTCATAGGGTCAGGTAATGACTGTTCTCTCTACTTATTTTGTTGGACCTTAGTGCAGCATTCGATACAATCGACCATAAACTTTTATTAAAACAACTAGAACATTGTATTGGCATTAAAGGGACAGCACTGGACTGGTTTAAATCCTACTTATCAGACAGGTTCCAGTTTGTGCATGTCAACAATAACTCTTCTGAGCATACCAGGGTTAATCATGGAGTTCCTCAGGGTTCTGTCTTAGGACCAATACTGTTCACATTATACATGCTTCCCTTAGGCAATATTATTAGGAAGCACAGTATTAATTTCCATTGTTACGCTGATGACACTCAATTGTATTTATCTATGAAGCCAGATGAAACTAATCAGCTAGGCAGACTGCAAGGTTGTCTTAAGGATGTAAAGACCTGGATGACCTGTAATTTCCTACTACTAAATTCAGACAAGACTGAAGTCATTGTATTTGGCCCCAAACATCTTAGGAAATTGCTTACAAAGCATATAGTTACTCTGGATGGCATTACATTGGCCTCCAGTACTACTGTGAGGAACCTCGGAGTTATCTTTGACCAGGACATGTCACACATAAAACAAATCTGTAGGATTTCCTTTTTCCACCTGAGAAATATTGTAAAAAGCAGGAACACCCTGTCTCAGAGTGATGCAGAAAAACTAGTCCATGCATTTGTTACTTCTAGGCTTGACTACTGTAATTCCTTATTGTGAAGTTGTCACAATAGCTCTCTCAGACATCTATAGCTGATCCAAAATGCTGCAGCCAGAGTACTGATGGGAGTTAGCAAGAGAGATCATATTTCTCCTATACTGGTTTCTCTTCATTGGCTTCCTGTTAAATCTAGAATAGAATTCAAAATCCGTCTTCTGACATATAAAGCTCTTAACAACCAAGACCAACAAGTCAAGACCAACATACCAAGCAGAACAAAATTAGCCTGAATAGGCAAACATACAGCGGTTACAGAAAATTCTTAATTGATATTGACTCCACGTGATTTGAATCTTTTGTCCTTCATCTGCAGCTGAAGCAGAATCCAGCAGATGACAACCCGATCTTCTATCCTACTGACTCTGAGTACGACTGGTTGACGGCAAAGATTTTTGTGAGAAGTGCGGATTTCAACGAGCATCAGCTCAACGTTCACCTGCTGCGCACCCACTTACTGGCAGAAGTTTTTGCAGTGTCGCTGCTGCGCAATGTGCCCATGATTCATCCTCTGTACAAGGTAACTGCAGCAAATGTACCATTGAACTTTGGTGTGCGTTTATTCACACTAATGAATGGTGTAGAAGCATCGAGATTCCCTAGTTTATTACTAAAAAGTCATTTTATTTGTTCATAATACATGGATAAAACAGGATAAAAAAACAACACAAACAGCAAATATGAATATAAAACTTCAAATCAATTTCAGATAAAACAGAGTGCACAAACTACAGTTCCAATGTACTGTTTTACTAACAGAGATCCCTTTTTCTACAGCTTCTCATCCCTCACACTCGCTACACTCTGCACATCAACATCTTAGCTCGGCTTCGTCTATTTTCTGAGACTGGAGTTTTCACTCAGGTACGACAAGACCAACACAGTCAAGAGAGCATTACCTAACAATGTATTTTGTAAGATTTGTAGAACATTTGTCTGACTGCGATTTGACTCTAGTTTGCATCTTCTGGTGGAGAGGCTATGACGACGTTCCTGAAAAGATCTCTGTCTGAGATGACCTACACCTCCCTCTGTATACCAGATGACATTGCAGAGCGCGGTGTGGAGGATGTGCCAAACTACTACTACAGAGATGATGGACTCAAGCTGTGGGACATCATCTACAAGTACAGTAGAGAATTTTCATTTTGCATGACACTGATAACTAATACACAGCCTGTCCAAAGAAAAAGACGCCACTTAGATTTAACTAAGCAAATAGGTAAGAGCCCTCCACTGGATTATTACTGCAGTGATGAATATGTTTGAGCTGCAACAACTTATTTAACCCTAGCTGATGCAGGGAGTAGCTTCTCATTTCTTAAACAACCATGTCAGAAGACATATCCTGTGGTCATGGAAAGGATGTTAATCTGTCTCAGAAGGGTCAAATTATTGGCCTGCATCAAGCAAACAACTAAGGAGGTTTCTGAAGCTACTAAAATCAGGTCCAAAACTGTCCAACGTATTATTAAAACCTGAAGGATATTGGTGAACCATCATCTTTGAGGAACAAATGTGGTCAGAACAAACTCTTAGATGATTGTAGGAAATCAACAATAGCACTCACGGCTATGTTTAATAGTGAAAGTAAGAGAATTTCCACAAGCACAATGTGAAGGGAACTCAAAGGATTGGGACTAAACAGCTGTGTAGCTCTAAGAAAACCACTGATCAGTGAGGCTAATCAGAATAAAAAGGCTTCAGTTTGCTAGGTAGCATAAAGATTGGAGCAATGGAAGAAGGTCATGTGGTCTGATGAGTCCAGATTTACCCTGTTCCAAAGTGATGGGGGCATCAGGGTAAGAAGAGAGGTGGATGAAGTGATGCACTCATCATGTCTAGTGTCTACCAGCCTGTGGGGGTTTAGGGTTATGATCTGGGGTTGGTCAGGTTCAGCAACATTATGTTCCCAAAGAATGAGGTCAGCTGACTATCTGAATATACTGAATGACCAGGTCTTTCCATCAGTGGAGTTTTTCTTCTCTGATGACATGGGCATGTTCCAAGATGACGATGGCAGGATTCATGGGGCTCACATTGTGAATGAGTGGATCAGGGAACATGAGATGTCATTTTCACACATGGATTGGCCTCCACAGAGTCCAGACCTCAGCCCCACTGAGAAGCTTTGGGATGTGCTGGAGAAGACTTTGCACAGCGGTTCAACTCTCCCATCATCAATATAAGATCTTGGTAGAAAATTAATCATCTCTGGACAGAAATAAATGCTGTGACATTGCAGAGGTTTATTGCAATGCTGCCACGGTGAATGTGTCATTCTCAGAGCCAAAGGTGGTCCAATGAAATATTAGAGTGTGTGACTTTTTCTTTGGACAGGCTGTGTATATCGATGCAGTAACACGGATGATTTGGATACTTTAGTCTAAGAAGTCATGGAGGACACTAAAGTAAAAAAAAGAAAAGAAAAACATGCTTTGCACAGTTTGTGTCTTAGATGAGTTCAAAAGTTGGATGTGACATAAGAGGTTTGATGTGGTGTTAGCAAGGTCAGGACAGAGGAGCAATCTGAAAATACAAATGCAGAATTATAGGATACAATTAATCAGTTTAAAAGGTCATATGCCCAACACTGAGAGGGAATTTTTTCACTAACAAATATTTAGTCAGACTTTCATGCAAAACAAGGGTTTGATTTTGCCACTACTCATCGTGAGTGACTGGAGTATCTGACTGCTCAGCCTTCATTTGTAGCTCACTGAGGCTGTGTTACCAAGAATACAGTAAACCTCATTCAAGCAAATCACTATACAGATAGTGGAAGTAAATACTGAGGGTACAATACATCTTTTTTTCTGCAGCTTGCCTTTTTAAATAGGTGATCATAAGGAACATTTCTCTTGAAAATGGAAAACCAGTCAGACTTTCTAAACAGAGAAAACATTTGTAAAGTGTTTTTCCATTCATAATTTAAAGATATCAGTTTCTACAGTGTAACATCTGATCTCCACCCATTTTATATCCCTTATTCCATTCTTTACCAACATTTTATAGTAGTAATAAAAACATTTCCTATCTTATATTATGGAAAAATTCTGGTGTCTATAATGTGATAAATAAAATAAAATTCAAGTAGGAAGTTATAGAGTATATTCCTGTTTCTCAAAGGTTTGTGGAGGGGATCCTTGGCCACTACTACAAGAGTGATGCTGAAGTCCAGCAAGACACTGAACTGCAGAAGTGGACTTCAGACATTTTTGAACATGGATTCCTGTCCCAAGCAAACACAGGTGGGATTTATGTGAAGATTTTATCATATTACAGTCATACATAAATGAAACTTCAGATTGGTTTCCTGAACATGTTGAAGTCATACTGTTAATTCTCCTGATTATCAGGGATTCCACAGAGCCTCACCACTGTAGCCCAGATGGTCAAGTTTGTTACCATGATGATCTTCACATGCTCTGGCCAGCACTCAGCTGTGAACAGTGGACAGGTGAATCCTCGTGATTTACTTAGATAATTGGTGAACATATTTCAGTGTTTTATAGAATGGCTTGATGAGGTTTTGTAATTTTCTGTAAACTGCACAGACAGATGAATTCTGGCTAAATAAATGCTATGAACTTTGAAGGTTGTTATACAACCACATTAGAGGCACAATTATACTGTGCTCACAGAATGGAATTATAGTCATAATAATCATTTTAATGGGCAGAGTTTATAGTGTCAACATGCAAACAGGTGGGTGGATTTTATATATATATATATATATATATATATATATATATATATATATATAGATATATATAGATATATAGATAGATAGATAGATAGATAGATAGATAGATAGATAGATAGATAGATAGATAGATAGATAGATATTAGTGGTGGGACATGATTAAAAAATGTAATTAATTACAGGCTTTGTAATTAATTGCAATTAATTGCAGTTTTCTCAAATAGCAATATTTGACACAATAAGTGAAGTTTTTCAATTCAAATAAAATTGTGGTTGACAGTTGAATCAATGAATAGACATATATGTGTTTATAATTTAAAATTTAAAAAAGGAAAATGGGACATATAGAAAAAAGCGATTTTGATGACTTAAAGCCTGACTTGAGTTGTTTTTTCCACTGTATGGCACATAAAATCATCATAAGTAGTTCAAGGAGCTTCAAAAAGTTGAAAATCCAGAGATTCATTCTGTTTTCATCTTTTCTGGGTCTGATAAATGGTGTAATTTTGATGGTTCTATTTATAGGAATATCAATTTTTATTCATGTAATTTTTTATAAACAAAAAGTTTATAATTAAGTTATTAAAAGACAGATAGTTTTGTTGTTATTCCTCCTCCAAGGAGGCAGAGCCTCTACGGAGTAAAAACTTAAACCACAAAAATGTTTCATTTCTATTTATCTGCATTTTTCATCTGTCTGCTACATTCACAGATTACTGCAAATCTAAGTGCAATTATAGCGATTTTATTCAACATTGTAATACTTTCTGTAAACTCAAGCACTGTCTAGAAAAGTGGTCTATTATGGGATGGCTACACCGTTAGCCGTTAGCATGACTCGTAGCTAACGTTAGCTCTGGTGCTAACAGCAACATGTTTTACATTGAGGTGATATCGTCGGTTTGAAGTGACGCAGTGATCAGAAAACTCTTTGTTGTACAATTTGCACACAACCAGGCTTTTATCCAAGCTGCCATCGGGAAGATTTTTAAAAGAAAACTTTCTGCCCAACAAGCTCAATCTCATCTTCCTTCACTGTTCACCAGTGCCTGACGTCACTCAGTACTTCCTGTGCTTCTTCTTCATGGCTACAAACACATTTTAGGTTCATTACCGCCACCTACTGGGCTGGAGTGTTCAGTTACCGGTGTGCCAGAATTGCGTTAATTGCGTAATAATTGCGTTATTATTTTTAACGCGTTATTTTCACTGTAATTACTCGAAAGTAACACGTTACAGTTCCAGCCCTAATATATATATATATATATATATATATATATATGGTACTATTCAAAATTTTGGGGTCACTAGTTAGCTAATTGTGTTGAAAGGCTAAATGATGATTAGAAAATGTGCGAGTTTTCATGGAAAACATACAATTGTGTGAGTGACCCCAAACATTTGAACAGTGGTGTAGAATAAAATCTGTTTTAATGTATGGAGCAGTTTGGTGGGTTAATATTCAGTGAAAAGAGACATGTTTTTAGATGCAGGTTACTCATGGCCACAGTTTGAGCTGCTTTTCAAGATTGAACTTTCATTTTTATCCCCATTTTAAAGCTTCACTGAACATTTTCATAACATTGACCAGACTGTTTTAATATCCGCGAATAAACCGAAAATATCACCCATCTCTAAAAGGAGAATTTCAGAGTCTTTCAGCTCATTGTTTTGGTTTTCCAAACAAACCAGCTTTAATCTGCATCGATTTTGAAGACAGAAGACACCCCTTTTCTTGTGGACAAGCTCTTATAAATCCAATGTACCCTATGCAAAGACACAAAGTTAGCAACTAGCTCCTGTACATACTCAAGTATTTAGTAGCTAAAGAGCCAGATGTTTTCCCTTGGAGTTGGTGGACACTAAATGGAAAGTAAGTCTTGGTGACGTACACTGCCGTTCAAAAGTTTGGGGTCACTGAGAAATGCCCTTATTTTTGAAAGAAAAGCATTTTTCTTCAATGAAGATAACATTAAATTAATCAAAAGTCCAGTCTAGACATTGTTAATGTGGTAAATGACTATTGTAGCTGGAAACGGCTGATTTTTGATGGAATATCTCCATAGAGGTACAGAGGAACATTTCCAGCAACCATCACTCCTGTGTTCTAATGCTACATTGTGTTCGCTAATGGTGTTGAAAGGCTAACTGATGATCAGAAAACCCTTGTGCAGTTATGTTAGCACATGAATGAAAGTGTGAGTTTTCATGGAAAACATGGAATTGCCTGGGTGACCCCAAACTTTTATTCAACTTTAAACAGAGGTTTTGGACAGACTGAATTGTTGACATGATGATGGAACACCACGGTTATTAGAGTTCATCCTGAGTTAGTGATGACAATCCACAGTTGATGAGACATTTCTGTCAAAACTGTCAATGTCAAACTCACTGGATTCATCCTCTGGGATCTGTGAATGTCTGAACAGAAATGAGCAAAAAAGCATCAACAATTATGAAAAAAATAAAAAATAGAGATGGAATTAAACACCAATCACTTTGCTACATCCCTTCAGTTATTCATCAGTTATTGATTCCTTGCAGTATGACTACAGTGGCTGGATGCCCAACACACCCACCTCCCTGCAACTTCCCCCACCAACCAGAAAGGGGACGACAAGCGAGGCCACGATGCTGCAGACGCTCCCTGACATTAACGCAACAGCTCACGGTTTGGCAGCCATTTGGCTACTCAGCAAGCAGTCCAGCGACTTCGTAAGTGAACATGACTCAATGAAAAATGACAATTTACAGTGCAGTGAAAAACTATTCTCAAATTTTTATTATTTTTTTAAAGTTTCCCCCACTTAAATGTTTAAGACCATTAAACAAATTTAAATGTTGGACAAAGATGACCAAAGTAAACACAAGATGCAGTTTTTAAATGATGATTTAATTTTTTTTATGGAAAAAAGCTATCCAAACCTACCTGGCCCTGTGGGCCCCTTGTTAAATCATGAATTAACTGTGACTAATCACATTTTTTGGAAAGCGAGTCAATTCCACTGGCCACACCTAAGCCTGATTACCTCCAAACCTGTTCAGTCAAGGAATCACTTCAATAAAACCTGTCTGAGAAAATGAAGTTGGCCAAAAGATCTCAAAAATCTGCAACAAAATGCTGCAATCCAAAGAAATTCAAGAACAGACAAGAAATAAAGTAATCGACGTCTTTTAGTCTAGAAAGGGTTCTAAAGCCATTTCTAAAGCTTTAGGACTCCAGCGAACCACGGTGAGAGACATTATCCACAAATAGAGAAAACACGGAACAGTGGTGAACCTTCCCAGGAGTGTCCGGCTGACCAAAAATACCCCAAGAGCAGAGCGACGACTCATTCAGGATGTCACAAAGGAACCCAGGACAACATATAAAGATCTTCTCCCTTGGCTTAGTTAAGGTCAGTGTTTATGACTCAACAATAAGGAAGAGACTGGGCAAAAATGGATCCATGGCAGAGTTTCAAGGTAAAACCACTGCTGACCAAAAAGAACATAAAGGCTCGTCTTACTTTTGCAAACAAACATCTGAATGATCCCCATTTCCTCATTCGATCCTCATTTAAGGAGAATATTCTATGGACGGACGAGATGAAAGTTGAACTTTATGGAAGGGTGGGTGTCTCATTACAAGAGATCTTCATACCAACAGTCAAACATGGTGGTGGTAATTTGATGGTCTGAGGCTGCTTTGCTGCTTCAGGACCTGGACGACTTGCTGTGATTGATGGAACCATGAATTCTGTTCTCTACCAGAAAACCCTGAAGGACAATGTTTGGCCATCGGTTTGTGACTTCAAATTGAAGCGCACTTGGGTTCTGTAGCAGGACGACAATCCAAAACACACCAGCAAGTCGACTTCTGAATGGCTTTAAAAAACAAAATGGAGGTTTTGGAGTGGCCTAGACCAAGTCTGAACTTGAATCCTATTGAAATGCTGTGGCATGACCTTTAAAAGACCGATCATGCCGGAAAACCCTTCAGTGTTGCTAGAGAAGAGTGGGCCAGATATCTCCACAGAGATGAGAAAGACTCATTGCCAGTTATAAAAAACACTTGATTTCAGTTGTTGCCGCTGAGGGTAGTCCAAGGTAGTCTTAGGTTTAAGGGGCAATTACTTGTCCACACAGGGCAAGGTAGCTATGAATAGTTTTTTTTCCCTTAATAATTAAAAACATCATTTAAAAATTGCATTTTGAGTTTACTTGGGTTATCTTTGTCTGATATTTACATTTGTTTGATGATCATAAACATTAAAGTGGGGAAAATATGCAAAACAATAAGAATTAGAGACAGGGGCAAATACTTTTTCACTGCACTGTATGTACAAGTTTCTGCACACTATAATGTCAAGAGTCTGTGTTTGATAAACATTGAAATATTATTGGCAGAGAAGCTGATTGTATGATTGGTCTCGTCAGGTCGCTCTTGGCCAGTACCCCGACGACCATTTCAGTGAGGAGGTTCCCTGCAAGATGATACAGAGCTTTCAAGGAGAGCTGGAAGTGTTGAGCGAATTCATCAAAGCCAGAAACAAGGGTTTGGAGGTGCCATACACATACATGGATCCGAAGGAGATAGAAAATAGTGTGGCCATTTAAACACTAGAAGGTGTGACTCCTGTGAAAGTGACCAATTTCAGCTTCATACTAAAGAAACGGGCCACAGAGGAGGAACTGTATGTTGTCATTTTAACTGATACTAAGCCACTGTTCATGATCCTTGCATGCTGATATGTATTTTGTAGGCAGGCTCATAGATTTAGCTGCAGTAAAAAAATATTGCTTCACCTCATAATCCCAAATCCTCCTCTTAGTTGATCACTGAATGTGGTAAACATGGCACTGCTGGCAGAAATCAGATGTGAAATACAGGATGTGAATCTGCAGTATTAAGAAGTGTTTTTTTGCAATGATATTTTTTTTGTGAGGAAACTTTGCATTTTTATTCAATACTTTCTGTGATACATGTTTGTTCTCTTATAGCAGGGGTGTCAAACTCATTTTAGTTCAGGGGCCACATTCAGCCCAATTTGATCTCCAGTGGGCCGGACCAGTAAAATCAGAGCATAATAACCTATAAATAACCACAACTCCAAATCTTTCCTTTGTTTTAGTGCAAAAAAGTGCATTCTGAAAATGTTCATATTTAATGAATTATCTTTTTACCAAACTTTATGAACAACCTGAAATTTCTGAAGAAAAATAAATTCAATTTCAACAATATTATGCCTCAGTTGATCATTACAGCTTACAGATCACAGTTTATCAAAAAAAAAAAAAACATTTAGTCACAGGTATCTGGAACTGAATGATTTAGTATTTTACTTTATGTAGAGATGAAAGTGGCTGTTGGCAAAAAACCCTGAAAATTTTTTTTCTAAGCAACTTTGCCAAGTGAGCGCCGATGGTGCTCCAAGAGGCTGCCGAAGGCAGCCTTATGCGAGTGCCGAATAATAAATTATAATAGTGTCATTGTTACAATTAAATTAACATAGCATTATAGTCTTTATTAACAATAAGAATATATATAAAAAATTAAAATGACCACGCAATATTCAATGAAGATAAAAATTTAAAAATGACCAAACAATATAGATCTTCAATGGAGTCTATCTTATCAAAAGCATGCACAAATGATATCTATTCACTCAAAAAAAAATGAAAAAATTGAGGTCTATCTATTTTTGTAAAATTAAAAAAAAAAGTTCCTAGTTTGTCTAATTTCCTGATATATTCAGACAAGAAATTGTCGTTCGTATCTTTCTTTTCTAAAACATGCACAAATAATATTCATTCAAAAAAAAAAAAGAAAAAAAATATTCTAAGTCCTGACCTGAAAAAAATTTCGGCAGAACTTCCCCTAAGGGCCAAGCCCAGAATTTCATAACCCCCTTCCCTCATTAAAAGAATAGCACAAAACTGTGAAAATGTTAATAAAAATGCGGAAACATTCCTGTTAACATGTTCAGTAATGTAAACTATTCAGTAGTTTAGTACCCCATATTTCATATATTAATCATTTCATACTCTAGTCTAGATGTGTCACTAATCTATTATAAGGATTATATTATAATATCATTAAGACAGGAACCTTAAGACACAGTAAACCATCAATATATTGATATCTATTTTTGTAAAATTTAAAAAAACGTACCTGGTTTGTCTAATTTCCTGATATATTCAGACAAGAAATCGCCGTTCGTATCTTTCTCTTTTAACCACGACCACCGGAACGCGTTCTTGACTGTCGCGTCTATAGCATGCACGTCAGCGTGCCTGTCTACCTGTTTAAACATTGTCCTGACAGGTACGGGTCATTACATTTACACAAAAGCAAAGGTCGTCTATTCAATGAGCGCTATTCAATGATTAATCTCTCCTTTGTACTCAAAACTGGCGCTATTCAGTGCATCCGCTCTCGCAAATTCTCGCAGCAATGTATTCAGCACTAGATTGGAATCGCGTCAATGAACGAGATTCAAAATGGCTGCCTCCGTACAGGAATATAAACAACAAACAACGCATTAGCGATAAGAATAAGATTTTCAAAAAGAATACTATCAATCAAATTCTGATTTTCACTGAAAACTTCAATCAATTTTCCCAGATTCCCAGAAATGGACTCACAAAATTTGAAATCCCGGATTTCCGGGAAAACCCGGAAAACTTTCATCTCTGTTTATGATCAAAACGACAAGTCAGACAAAAAAAATAACAAAAACGAGGCAAAATATTACACAAATGAGACACAAAATGACAAAAAATGAGACAAATGACAAAACAAAAAAAGACAAAAAATTTGACAAAAAAGTTAAAAAGTAACAAAAAATAGACAAATGACACAAATTAGGCAAAAAATGACAAAAGCAAGAAACAAAATGACAAAAAATTGACAAACAACACAAGCAAGATAAAAAAAACCACAAAACACCAAAGATGACACACAAAACAACAAAAACTTTCGCAACATTTTGCGAAACGCAAAATGAGAAAAATAAGACAAAAAACACACGCAAGACAAAAAGGAAAAACACAAAATGACAAAATAAACAAAACTACAAAAACATGAGACAAATGACAAAAATCTGACAAAAAAAACTACAAAAACAAGATAAAATATTACAAAAATGAGACACAAAATGGCAAAAGAACAATGACCAATCTAGCATTTTACTGTATAATCAGAACAACTTCTCAAGGTCTAGAAATTATTTTAAATTTATAGTTTTACAAATTTAAAATTTGCAGTTAACATCTCTGTAATTTTTGCACTTTACAAAGTCTTTCTGTGAGCTGGATTGGACCCTCTGGGGGGCTGTTTTTGGCCCGCGGGCCGCATGTTTGACACCCTTGTCACATAGCATGGCACTAATAAACTGAGCTAAACTTTGATCTGCATGTGAGATTCTTTCTTCTAAGCCACTCATTCCACTGCAAGTTATTCCATATTGGTATAAGAACAATATTTGATAACTCATATTTTTGCTATTTTATTGCTGTTTTAATTTTCCTAAAAATACGATTGTCTCTCTTTTTTAGTTGTTGTAGCAGTAAATAACAAAACAGAAGATTTAACACAAGTTGGCTCAACAGACACCCAGACGAGCATCACTTTACTTTCAGACACTTTGTTTTACGAGCTTCATAAAGATCTGATGAGATGTGACAAAATACTGTGTAACTGTGACATTTTACAAGCGTTGCATTTACATTATTGAGCTTCAACGTTAAGTTCTTGTAGTTGTAATCGAAAGAAGGTGCTTTTATGTCTTAACACAACACCAAATAGGTCCATTGTTTATCTGCAGCAGTTGCTTAGTGAGAGCAGTTTTCACATCTTACTGTTCGTTGTCACCTCTCATTACTGCTGAAGATACATTACAGCACTGTAAATTAGTGGCACTTTGCACTGTACACAACATCATTTAAGGTGTGATCATGTTTTCGCTAATCTGGCTGGCACAGATGGGGACCGTAAATGCACATGGCTCATATTCGTTAAAGGCTCTGTAACCTTCTACCTTGGAGCAGTGGGTCTGGATAATCCCTGGATTTCACACTTACTGTTGACTTAGTGTTGAAATGTGTTGCATATTTCTTGAACTTTTCAAAATGCAAAGATTTTTCAGTACAAATAGCCCATTATATTGTTGCATGGAGACCGACTCAGCCTGAATGTGATTCTAATGCTCTCATATATTGTGGGTTTACATCTACGCATGTTTGGGGGTCCTTTAAAAGGAGCGAGAGGGGAAACACAAACAGTAACAATTCTAGATTTAATTCAGTGCATTATTATTTTTAGTAATACATCAGATTTCTGGGACTGAATTCTGAATTCTCTTCATGTTTTTTTTTTAAAATTCAGTCTTTTTTTCTCCCCGTATTTCACTTCTTTTTCTCAGAGTCCATTAATTATTCAATCATTTATTTTTTTCATCTTATTTTAGATACTTCTCTCAAAATGAATTCCGTGAATGAATCATGCACCCTAGAAACATCACCATGCATTACTTTAATATGGACTAAAGTCATAATAATATTTTGTTTTGCTGTGGATTTAAAATGTGTAACAACACTTTTGTCAAAAGAAGGAAGGTAGAAATCACTTTGTTTTTGTTGTGTGATTTTGCAAACGTCTCAATTTGTCTATGATGAGGCAAACTTCATACCAAATTTGCACTTCACTACCCCAAAATCACTGGCTGCAAAGACACTGGCTAAATACTGACAGAACAATATTTTCAATTTGTACTTGCTCTTGTATTTGTGCCACCACAGGCAGCGCACACGGAGCACAGAGTCTCTCACCTTCTCGCTGTCTGTTTGCAGGAGTTTCCATTTTCTGTGTCCTGATGTACCTCCCTTGGAAAGCTGCTGCTGATTGAAGCTGACAAAAAGCTTCTCTTGGCTGTACCCAGAAGACCTGTGGTTTCCCTGCAAGGTTAAAGTGAAGAACCCAGAGGGAGATATGTATCACTATTGCTGAAGCGCTGACAGAAAAGGAGCAGGTTTGTAGATCATGATTATTACACTGTAAACCTCCTTTTTTTCCTGGTTACCAAACATTCACCCATCCATCCATTATCTATACACTACTTAATCCTCATTAGGGGAGGAGTCTATCCCAGCTGACTTAGGGTGAAGGTAAGAGACACCCTGGACAGGTCACCAGTCTATCTCAGGGCTACATATAGAGACAAACAAGCACATTCACCCCTCGACAATTTAGAATTATCAATTAACCTCAGCATGGTTTTGGACTGATTCTAAATTGTCTGTAAGTATGAACATGAGTGTGATTGTTTGTCTCTATATGTAGCCCTGTGATAGACTGGTGACCTGTCCAGGGTGACAGGTCACCATGACTCTAATGAGGATTAAGAAAATGGATGGATGGATGGATGTTTTTGGACTGTGGGAAGAAGCCAGAGAACTCGTAGAAAACCTACGCAATATGCAAACTCCATGCAGAAAGATCCCGGGAAGGCTGGGACACAAACAGGGGATCTTCTAGCTGCAAGGTGAAAATGCTAACCATTAAGCCACTTTGAAGCCCTGGTTACAAAACATGAAGAATGAAAAGACACATTTCAGAATCTCACCTTTACTCAGCTCTAAGAATCCATGGTGACAATCAGTACAGCATAGAAAAGGAAGTTGAGTTGAGATGAGCAGCTACAGGACATAGATGAAAGCAGAGCGGTGTGTTCTCCTCAAAGAACCCAAACCTATGAAGATGTTGAAGTTAGTGACATAAATCTGCCTTGCTTTCCAAGACCTTGCTTTAATGCTAATATTATAAGCTCATGTTCTAAGAATATAGAATCTCTTTAATTGCATTTTAATACTTCCAAACTGAGTGAAACCAAATGTCATGAATTGAAGATCAATTGAAAATCAATTCGGGTGACACTGACACTGTTATCATGAGAACTAACCAACACAATCAGATATATTCATTATAATGAACTTGATTAGGCCCATGGAAATGTTTTACAGCTCGGACAGCTGACTCAGCAGACTAATTACTGCGTCAGTCAGACTGTGTGAGATGCTGCCTTCTGAATTTTTAAACTCCCTCATGCCAAAATTTCAAGTCAGCTAAAATGTATTCCTCCATGAGTACTGAGGAGTTTTAAAAAAGCTTCTCTAACAGCACCTCAGCTGGTTACACATATAATTGGTCATCTTTCTTGGTTTTCAATTTTGATTCATGACAAACCTTGGCCAACAAATTTAGAAAAACAGGGAAATAAAATCAAGAGGTGGCGATAGAATATTAGTCTAAACAGCTCACATATTGTTTGATTGATTATGTTCATTGATTCCTTGCTGATATTCAATTATTTCATCCTCCTAACTCCTCAGTGTGATTGGCTGATACAAACATATTTGTGAGAAATGTGTTAAGGCCTGAAGAAGAGGATGAAAAAGAACAAGCTCACAATATGCAACGCTTCCTCTGCAGCTCCAGTCCGAATTTATTATAAGGAGTAAACATACATACTAACAACAATCTCTTGACATGAATATTCAAATAACAAGTTCATAAACAATACATAAATCCTAAAACATATAAAACACAGTCCCAAACGGCAACATACCACGGTCGTCCATGTGACGCGCACGTGCTGGTCACGGCTACTAAGCACTTTTAGCTAGCTGGACAGACAGCTAATTCAAACATTTTGTCTCGCAAAATAATGCTCCAAAACACACACTCAATTAACATAGTACATTAACACAATTCATATAAACACCCCGAAAACTATATTTCACGGAAATCACACCTGAAGAAGAGGATGAAAAAGAGCACGCTCACAATATGCAACGCTTCCTCCGCAGCTTCAGTCCGAATGAAGCATAGCGGTGGCGAGCTCCCCCTTCCGGCTTCCGCAGGCATGAGCAATCAATCATGATCATAAGTCTGAACAAGTGGATCACAGATCCTGACAACTTCTCAACCCGCAGATCTTTAACATTCTTCAACAGTTCTTAAAGCTCTTACCATTTTTAACAAAAACATATTTAACAGTTTTACCAACATATTTAACATTTCCTGAAGTCTTTTTAACCCATATGAGAGGAATATTTTAACCTCTTGTACAAGATCCTAGTCAGTTAGTATAGCTGTCTCTTTGCCTATTCATACCATCACACACATTGAAGTTGTTATAGCTGTTTTTGTTTTTATTCATGACTATCACAAATGCAAACTTATGAAAACACATCAACAAATAAAGGTAATTGTGGAATAAATCATGTATCTACTCAGTGTGAGTTAATTATATATTTTTTTAATAATAGTTTGACCTTGGGCTGCACAGTGGCTTGGTGGTTAGCACTGTTGCCTCACAGCTAGAGGCTTAGATCTTCTAGCACTGTCGAAGAACCGGGGATCTTCTAGCGCTGTCAAAGAACCGGGGATCTTCTAGCACTGTTGCCTCCCCGGTTTGCAGCGTGGGCATGGGATCTTTCTGCACATAGTTTGCATGTTCTCCCTGTGCACACATAGCTTTTCTCCAGGTTCTCCGGCTTCCTCCCACAGTCCAAAAATATGCTCAAGTTAAATGGTGATTCTAAAGTGTCCGTAGGTGTGAATGTGAGTGATTGTCTGTATATGTAGCTCTGTGATAGACTGGTGACCTGTCCAGGGTGTCCCCTGCCTTCACCCTAAGTCAGCTGGGATAGACTCCAGCCCTCCCATGACCCTAATGAGGATTAAGCACTGTATAGATAATGGATGGACAGTTTGACCTTTTATGGTTTACCTTTCTTGCTCAGAGCTACCTGAGATTATCTTGTTCCCAGTCCTGGTGGATCCAGGGGCCTGTTTGTTCAGCTTGACACAATACAAGACTGGAAATACGAACAAGAGTAGTTCCCAAAATGCTGAATTATTGCCTAAACTATCCATCCATCCATTATCTATTCACCGCTTCTAGCTTCAAGGCGACTGTGCTAACCACCGAGCCACTGTGCAGCCCTTAAAATACCCAGTACTTTTTAAATATTTCACACTGACACAGATACAGTGAAGTTTTACAGCAGATCCTCAAGCAGTTGCTATCTTTTCTCTTCTGATAATCCCTTATTTTTCACTCGGCTCCACCTGCTGTACACTCCAGATCAACCACTTTCCACCACTTCTGCTGATACCAAAGTCTACAGTTCAGACACAGCTCTCTTCTCATGTAGAGAATTTGTCTCCTACTGTGATTTGACTGTTTCCTGTTGTGCACGCTCTGCTGAAGAAAGTATGATCGCATTCCTGAAGCGATGGCTGCCCCCGACGACCTCCAGCTTCCTCTGTGTACCATATAATATTGCTGAGCACCGTCTGGAGACTTGTGGTGTTTTAGGCACCCTGTGTGGTGGTACAAACACAACTACAGTGCTACTTTTGACCTCATATTTTGCTTCTTCTTCTGCAAGTGTAGATGGGATTTTTAACTAAAACAGAAGCTTTTAGAACCGCAGTTCTAGTTGGAGAGATGTAGCTTGGAAGAGTGAGAGAAAATGAGATGAGCAAAAAACATAATAATGAAGAAAATAACCTCTGCTCTGCAGAAGACAAGACTGTTTGGAGAGTCTCTAAGTGGAAAAAGGGAAAATGATAAGCAATACAATAAACACGGTTCCTTTATAAAATTGAAATCACTCAAAGCGACTACAAAAGTGGTGGTTTATTCATAAATAAGCATAATATTACTTTACCTCCAGCAGCACCCAGGAGCATGTGAGGGTCTGTGTTGGGGTTGTTTGGGGGGATTGTTTACAAGGCTTCCTGCATGTTGCTCCTCATGTTTCTGTGTATTTTATGCTGTACTTTTACAGCAGGGAGCGTCTCCAAGAGGAGGAAGCCAAGTCAAACTGTATCGTCATTTTTATTTGCTGTGAGACATGACTGCTCCTGAAGGATGTCAGAATAATAATACAACAATGGAGAAAGAGCCAAACAACACATCTGATGCCCCTGAACAGGCTGCAGTGTGCTGCTCTCAAACATGGTTAGAATTTAAAAAGAACCATGGCTTTAAATCTCTAATTTAAGTGGACGTCCGCTTCTCTTAATGGTTTTTACAATGGCAAGGGTTGTACTGCAGAAGAGGATGAGTAAATAACTATTCTAGCTGGACATTTTTAATGGAATATCTCCATAGGGGTACAGAGGAACATTTCCAGTAACCATCATTCCTGTGTTCTAATGCTACATTGTGTTAGGTAATGGTGTTGAAAGGCTAATTGATGATTAGAAAACCCTTGTGCAGTTATGTTAGAACATGAAGAAAAGTGTGAGTTTTCATGGAAAACATGAAATTGTTTGGGTGACCCCAAACCTTTGAACAGGAGTGTATACACTATATATAAATAAGAAAAACAGAAGTACACAAGGATACTAACAACACAAATTTTAGAATATATACAGAGATGAATTGCACTTAGGTGTATTTGCACATGACAGTTGGCTAACTGTCATTAAGAGAGTGTGTGTGGTCTGTTGGGAGCATTGCTGATTATAGAGTCTGATACCAGCAGGAAGGAAGGACCTGCGGTAAGGTAACGCTCCTTCACACACCTGGGTTGACGCAGTCTGTTACTAAAGGAGCTGTCCAGAGCCCTCAGAGTGTCGTAAATGGGGTGGGAGTCCCTGTCCAGCAGGGGTGTTAGCTTGGCTAACATCCTCCTCTCTCCCACCACCTGTACTGGATCCAGGGGGCTCCCCAAGACAGAGCTGGCCTTCTTCATCAAGTTTCCTTTTGTCAGCAGCTGAGATGCTGCAGGGATGTCTTGAGGACACTCCTAAAGACACAAAAAGTCTTCAGGAGTGCTCCCTGCACCCCAAAAGACCTCAGTCTCCTTAAAAGATAGAGTCTGCTTTGACCCTTGCTGTAAAGTGCTGGAGTGTGGTCTGACCAGTCCAGTTTATTGTACAGGTGTTCAGGAGTCTGTCCCAGGTGACTTGGGGTGAAGGCAGGGGACACCCTGGACAGGTCACCAGTCTATCACAGGGCTACATATACAGACAATCACACTCACATTCACACCTACAGACAATTTAGAGTCACCAATTAACCTCAGCATGTTTCTGGACTGTGAGAGGAAGCTGGAGAACCTGGAGAAAACCCACATAGGGAGAACATGCAAACTCCATGCAGAAAGATCCCAGGAAGGCCGGGACACGAACCGGGGATCTTCTAGGTGTGAGGCAAAAGTGCTAACCACAAAGCCCTAATTTAGACATGATGGTTTTAAATATTTTCAACCTTGTCAATGACTTCTTCATCAATTGCAGTGGAACTATGGTGGCAGGATTCCACCAATCATGAGCAAGCAAGGCAGAAGATGTCCTCTAGTGTCAACACCTCATGTTCACAATGTGGCAGTACAGCAAGCAGATCTCTGACTTTGTAATTAAGCACTTGAAGACTATCATATTGTATCTATAAAAGTAATGTTTGTAATATTTCAACTCACCAGCAGCCAAAACGCCTTCTTCTTGGAACCTTATGGCTGCATATTTTTGATTGGAGGTTGAGTTAAACTGACACCATGCGGAGGATAAAAAAAATTTAACAGAATGATTTTGGTCATGTGTTCCTCTGTCACATTGTGATTTCTCTTAGTCAGAACCCAGAGGAGCATTTCTGAGAAACGCTGATGAAGGACTTTCAAGGAGAACATTAAAAACCAAAGATTAGAAGTGCACATCCATGAATACTCTGACTCTTTGAATACCACACTGAACAAAGGTTTGACCTCCTTCCTGATTCAGACTATACAGACAGATTGCTGTTTAAGCATTTCTCTCCACCCGTCCGATTAACGTTCTCAAGTGGGAATCCTTATCAGTCTTTCAACTTTATGGTGATGACTTTCCCTTTGTGTCCTTACATTGTGGTTGTTGAAAGCTCATTTTACACAGCCACCAAAGATACAAATCCTAAAGTGTGCCACGCTGGCTGACTTACGCCTGTAATTCTGGTTGAGATTTACACAGATTGACTTTTGTATTGTAGTGAAAAGAGTATAACAAAAAGGCTCCATGGAAGGTAGAATTTTTAAAATTTGGCAGCAGCACGCTGGTATGTCCTGCTACGTGGGTTATTTGTATCCAGGTGTTTAATATCAGATTGGGTAAATTATACAAAACACCTGTTATCCTCATGGTACACTAAGTTTACCACTGACAGATAGCATTTGTGGAGCTGCGTAGATGCTTTTTACTTTTTATGTACTTATCTGAAGCAAAAGTCCAGTTGTACTCTTTCAGCTGTGTGCTTTCCTGTAATTTTTCACTGTGAAAGAGCAACATTAGTGGTATTTTTATCATTGTATAAAGGTTGTGATGAAAACAGAGCGAGCAGAACAGCCATTATGATCATTCTTCCACAGAATCCTCCTGCTTGTCTCCATTTGGTTATTAGCTCCTGGAGGTCTTAGAAAACATTCAAATGGAAGCGACTGGAGGGAGTCTTTACCTGCTGATCGATATCACAAAGGACCTGCTGGATTTGTATGCATCCTGTTGGGAGCTGAAGTTCCACACATTCAGCTGCTGTAATCAAGTCCAGCAATTTAGCACAGATGCAGTGGAGCCGTGGTACTTCACTGACATCCTAAGTCTTCATGCAGCAGTCTCCTTCACCCCCAGAACATTGCCACTTAGGAGCTTTCAGGCTTCTCTGCTCACAAGAACCCTGAATCCTCCAGCGCCGACTATCCAGAGGAAATGACTAACAAGTTCTTCAGTGTGATCTCTGACACTTTCCAACTTTATCCCCAAATCATTTCTGCATTCCTTCTCCTTGAGAACATCTAGTAGTCATGTGCTTCGCCGTTGAGTCGGTATTTTCATCCTTATCCTGGAAGACTTCTTCTTCTTCTTCTTCAACGTGACATTTTACTTCACTGCTAGTGAGTGAAGCTGTGGAGGCACTGTACATCAAATTGGTAGGTTATACTTGTAGCAGGTTGTTTGGGGGCAAACTGAGTGCAGAATGCACACATCCAAAAAATCATTACAAGCCTGGATCAAAACACAAACCAAAAGCAGAAATCAGTCAGAAAATCTGCACTCTGCACTGACAGCTCCTGGTCCTGTTCTGTTAGAATGAAGTTTCTTATCATTACTCTGCTAGATAACGGGATCAGACTGTCTGACAAGACATCGGCATCAATGTAGTTGTGAAAAGCACTTTCTAAGACTGTAGTGGTAAATTAGTCGAGGCACAGTGATGTGTTATACTCAAGCAAAGAAAAAAAGATGAATGCATTATGGTGACTTCTAATAAAATTATGCTCAACCAAATAACTACACTGATTTATGGGACCTAACTTTTTCTCTGTAATGTTAGATATATTTAATTACCATTTACTTAATGACTGGTAGCATAAACACAACAGTATTTAAGTTGATTAGTCATGAAAATCAAATTGTTCCAAGTAGTATTTCATTTTATCATGAAATAAAATGATTTTTTGAATGTAATGTACTCAATTGCTATAATCATGAACGCAAGTTTTTAAGTTGCCAAACTTTTAAAAATTAAACTGCTTGGGTGGAATGTAAAGTATTTAGGAGAGGAGACTTAAAATCCAGTGGCTTGGTGGTTAGCACTTTTGCCTTGAGCATTAATTTCTGTTGTTGATTGGTTTTTAATTTGTTTACTTAACATTTTGACAGAACATAGCAGCAGATTATATTGACTTCCCAAATATTTGGATGGAATAAGGTCAAGAGGCGCAATGTTGGAATCCTACTTCTCATCATATCTAGACACGGTTAGCACGGTGGTTAGCACCTTTGCAGCTAGAAGATCCCCAGTCTGCATCCCGGCCTTCCTGGGATCTTTCTGCATGGAGTTTGCATGTTCTCCCTGTGCATGAGTGAATTATCTCCTCCCACAGTCCAAAAACATGCTGAGGTTAATTGTTAATTTAATTTGACCATAGGTGTGCATGTGAGTGTGATTGTTTGTTTATGTAGCCCTGTGATAGACTGGTGACCTGTCCAGGGTGTCCCCTTCCTTCACGATAAGTCAGTTGGGATAGACTCCAGCCCCCCCGAGTGAGGATTTAGCAGTGTATAGATAATGGATGGATGGACCTAAAATCCAGACCTCAAGGTGAAGAAAATGTAGTTATCAAGTCAGTTTCATGACATTACCTCAAGTTAAATTTGGTTTTAAATGAACTAATGTAGAAATGTGAGTTTGCACCACCAACAATGTTAAGTTGATGTAAATACCAACATCATTTTGTAAATGGAACCCATAAAATAATAGACTTAAACTGCAACGAAATCTAAATCATTTAATTAGATATTTAAAAATAATAATAATACATTTTACAGCCATGCGTTTAACCAAGTGGTGGGATGAGGTACTTTGAAATGCCCTTATAGTGTGTGATCGTTAACTTGATCAGTTACTACCATAACAGGGAGTTTTATGTTGCAAAAACTGATCAGACTGATCTTAAATAACTGCAGTTAAAGTCAGACAGAAAATTGATGCTAAAGCAGGGAGAAAAAAAAATCATTTTTAGCTTGATGTCTTTCACGTACACACAGTATGAAGCAGTAAGATGATGTTCAAATGATAACACAATAGGTCCAGTTGCAATCTAACTCTGACTATCCAACAAACTGAGATTTAATAGTGACTCCCACCAGACCTCGCCTGCCTCGTCTTTTTGTATGATGAAGAATGTCACTACTGTTAAACTCTGCGAACATTCGCTCATATTTAATTGCATCATTTATCTCCTTGTATGACATCCATTAATGCGCCATTCACACCGATAGATTTCTTATTTCCACGGAACAAGCATAACGGAGTAGAGGAAGGTCCTTCATTAAGCCAGAAGCTTTGGGCTTTATTCTATATTAGGTGAAAAGGTGTTTGATGTTTTCTTCTCGCTATTACGATGTGCTCTATTACTTTATGTGTGTGAGAAAATACAGAAGAAATGACTTTGCAACCCTCACACACACACACATGCACGCAGGCACGCACACACACACACACACACACACACACACACACACACACACACACACACAAACTGGCTATTGCCTCTAACCTCTAGATTTCCTCCTTCTGTTGTGCTTTATCTTGATAAAAGCTCTGTTTGCTCGCCCTTTTGATCCTAAAAATGAAGCCGCAAAGCAAAATGAAGATTTTTAGGTATTTTTTCCCAGGTCAGTGACAGGACTGTGGAAAATTGTCTGTTCTGAGACTGATGTAATATCAAAATTGCAGACCTTTTTCTAGCAAAACAAAAATTTGATTCATTTGCTGTTTGTTTTTGTGTGGGAGTCTATGTGAGTTCTATAGAGAAAGGTGGATTATCCACAGTAGACGTTTCTTTAGAGGTCAACAGGCTTTGTTGTGTGAATGAACTCTCAAAAACTAAACTAAAGCTGAACTTGTGAACTTGTCCCGATGGTTTCATTTACTGCTGCAAGCACCTTCAGCAATATAAAGGTTTATGTGATAGAACACAATGAGATTCCCTGAAATACGAACACAGACAAGGTGAACAGAATCCTCCTTCTCATGCTTTATTGTGCTTGTACTGTTTCATGGCCACCTATTACTCCGCCAAGGAAAGCGGCGGAGTTATGTGGCGATCAGCGTTGCTTTATCTGCCTGTCTGTCTGTTGGCAACTTTACTGAAAAACAAACTAATGTATTTAGATGAAATCTTCAGGGAAGGTCAGAAATGACACAAGGACCAAATGATTATATTTTGGCAGTGATGCGGCTCATAGTCTCGATCCATGGGTCTGTTAAAGATTTCTGTATCATTGTGAGATAGCAACAATGCCATATGAGGGAATGAACAGCTGTGGCGGAGTACTGCGCTTTCTGAGTTCTTTTCTTGTTGTACTGTTCCATGGCTACTTACCATAGAAAACACAGTGGGACTAAATCAGGGAGACTTACATCAAAGTAGTCACTTTGGCCCAGTTTGCTTCACGGCAGCAATTAACTAGTAATGTAGTGTGAGGGAGAAGTATTGCGGGTGCTTGCGGTTCGATATAGCTTACACACTCATTTACAATGGCAGCTTGGCTAATATTTGGAGCTACATTTGAAGCCCTTCGCTTCGTTTTATCTGATACCTGCCAGCCGGCATACACAATCAATGCTTTGGGCTGTTGTTAAAACAAAGAGAACATGGCTTTGAATGTGAGGGATTTAAAATATTAAATCAAAGCATGTGTCCTTCAGTGGTCTAGCCTTTGGTACAGAAGGAGTGATTATTCCATTATCAGTGGAGTTTGTACTTGTAAAGAGCATTTTCCTTATTTTTTATCTAAAAACATTTGTGTTATGTGCTGTGTAAATTCCCATGCATTTATTTTTTTTAAACATCTTATGCATTATCAACTCATGTAGTGAAAGAGGACATGAAGTTATTTGGTGTGAGAGGAGAGGATGCAGAGGATAGGGTTAGATGGAAGCGGATGATTCGCTGTGGCAACTCCTGAAGGGAGAAGCCGAAACGATAGAGTTCATTGGCATTTTGTTGCACATGTTCATGATATTTTGAGGACTGCCGGTTCCTGTGGGGATAGATATGATCCATCCATCCTTTATCTATACACCGCTTAATTCTCATTCGGGTCATGGGGGGGCTGAAGTCTATTCCAGCTGACTTGGGGTGAAGACGGGGGACACTCTGGACAGGTCACCAGTCTATCACAGTGCTACATATAGAGACAAACAATGATACTCACATTCACACCTACGGACAATTTAGAATCACCAATTAACCTCAGCATGTTTTTAGACTGTGGGAGGAAGCCAGAGAACCTGGAGAAAACCCACGCATGTACAGGGAGAACATGTAAACTCTATGCAGAAAGATCCTGGGAAGGCCGGGACGTGAACCGGGGATCTTCTAGCTTTTATAAAGTGCTAACCACCAAGTCACTGTGCAGCTCCACATAGATGTGATGTGCTTTTTTTTTTTTTTTTTTTGTTCGTTTTACAAAAGAAATCACAAGGTTGACTAGTAAAGCCAAATAAATGAAAGTGGCCTGCAAAAACCAACTGATTACAGACAGAACGTTGTGAACTGCAGCAATAATTGGATTTTGTTATGAAACTGCTACTGCATAATAATAATACTATAATAATAATAACAATAACAATAGTGACAATAAATAAGATAAATATTATGGAATGAAACTGATCATTTTACCCATCATAGTTCCGTGGGCACAGTTACATTAAAGTTGCCACTGCACATAGCACAGTTGTGTTTTTCCTCACCAAATACTTTACTGATGCATTTCCAAGCTCTTCATACTTTTACTAAACTTTGTATTATGAAGCAGGCTTTGTTACTGCACCATTAGATGGTTGTCCTCTGCTTTTTCAGTTCTGTTTCATTGGAGCGGTGACATTTTTAAGGCACAACCTGCTGCTGATAGCCCTATACTTGTTCTGTGCCCACATGCTCATTAAAACCTAATAATAGCATTGTGTAGTAGCAGTAGTCAAAATCTTAACAGGGAATCTTTAAAAATAAGCTTTACTGCAGGTTCTCTTTTAAAAACAGCAACTAGAAACGTAAAAAAACACAACGCTTTGTTTCAGAACATCTCAGTCAAATGTCTTTTATTTACATACTGGTCTGGATAAATCTGAATTTGGTGAATGCATCCATGCATACAGAAAACCTTTAAATTCCAGCCGATGCCCTTCATTATCACAGCATATAATATGCAACTATGTGCTTTGCAAGTAACAGACAGAGCGTTATACCACATGAACACACACATATTTGGCGCACTTCACACACAGCCTTGCACTACACAAGGTTTCTGTCTGCGTACATGTTCTTTAAATGCTGAAATACCAACCACTTGAAATCCAATTAATACTTGTGCATGAATTTACACGACATACGAACCACAAAACAAATGGAATTGTAGATCTTTTAGATTATGTACACACAACTACATTTACAATAATACAATTTGTGGAAGCCTAAAAAGTCGTCGGCATCATTGTCTTTATAACAAACTGCACTTAATATAACAAAGCACATACTGTATAATAGAAAGTAACTGTTGAGTTGCAAGTGTCAAAAATTATACACTGACTCTGTTTTGCACATTTCAAGTATCTGACAAACATGATCGCAGAGAGTTTAATTCAACTTTTATGAGTCTTCGATAAAAGGTCGGGATAGAAAAGGTGCTAAATGCTTAAATTCTCTTCTATCAGGCAGATTTTTTTTTTGAAATACTGTGAAAAGCTGTGAAAAAACACCAAAAACCTCATATTTTACCAACAAAAGCAGGCTAAACTGACTTGCAAATTTGTTTAATACTCTTGTTGTGTATCTGATTTGGAGTGATCTGGATAAGTACCAACCAAATTTCGACAAATACAATTTGTCTTTTGCAAAAAAAAAAAAAAAAAAGTCATCTCTAACCCTCAAGGAAATGTGTGATATTTTTGCTGATCAAAACAGTCACAAATTGCAACCCCTGGCCACATAATTTTACCACCAAGCAAATAAAAAAAGAAAAGCAGTGGCTTGTGGCTAAAAGGATCAAAGCAAAGCAAAAGTGGACTCCGTAATGAGGGAAGAGATCCTCTCCGGGAACAAAAGAACTGAATGCTGGCCTCTCAGAGGTGTGGCTGGACGGCTGCCAGGGCTGTGTTAGGTGGAGGACATTTCCATGGTAAGTAGATACATGCAGTTTCCGAGTAACAAGGTGATGGCGTGAGAGAGAGAGAGGCCGAGGGGTGTGCTGCCAGGATCCGCCCATGAAATCAGCTTATTCACAAACGGTCGGGGGGGAAAGAGAAAAACCAATGTTGTACACACACACACAATTTTTCAGATATCGTTCAGCTGGGAGGTGGAGGATGGGGTGAGAGAGGGAGGGAGGGATCAGCGAGCACTAAGGCAGAGTGAGGAGGTGTCACAACAGAGTCTGTTCTCTTTGAGATGATTCTCCCTCATGTTTTCCCATCTGCCTTCCTCTGTTCTGTCAGTCAGAGTCTCCTCAGATTGTGCTCCTCTGTGCAGGCGCCTTTCCTCAAGGTGATGTCGTCCACGGCCATCTCCCCGCTCCTGCCT
Source organism: Amphiprion ocellaris (assembly GCF_022539595.1). Classification (NCBI taxonomy): domain Eukaryota; kingdom Metazoa; phylum Chordata; class Actinopteri; family Pomacentridae; genus Amphiprion; species Amphiprion ocellaris. The sequence goes on along the minus strand of NC_072769.1, from coordinate 19,821,267 downwards.
CGCCCACGCTCCCCCTTCAGGATCACCTGGACGTCGGCACAAAGCACACTCAGGTACTGCCACACAGGAATCAACACTTCCTGATCACAGAGGATTCATTCAAGGTGGACCCCGCTAAATTCTGCACATCCGCTCTTTTCCACAGCTCCTTAGATTTATTTTTCGTAAACACAGACACCTCTCTTCAAAAAAATCTGTGTGTATGCTGCACGAGAGAGCGTTTTTTGTCGTCTGTTATACTTACACTTTCCAGGCCCGTGCCCCATAGTGTGATCTGGGTGTGTCTCCAGCCGTTTCCACCTGTTCGACCCCACACCGCCGGACTGTACTGCTTCCCCTTCTTCACGAACACTTGAAGCATTCCCACGTGGTGACCCGCCAGCTTGTGCCGGAATGACAGGCACAGATTGCCGTCGTTCCAGGGAGGGGTAAGTGGGAGGACCAGCCGGGCCCCTCGTCCCGTCCTCTTGTTTCCTGCATCGGGAATGGTGAGGTACCGCCCACCTGTGGAGATTACAGTCCATTAATGAAAGTACACTTGATTGATGACAATTAGAAAAGCTGTTGTTTGCAGCACACACGTTACTGTATCCTTGAAAAACATTTAATAATGTAACAATAAATGTATTGCTGTTTATGTAATTTTGCACCATTATCTAAATGCAAGACTCATCTATAGTCTTATTACTCTGCCAAGGAACGCCGGAGTTATGGGATGATCGCCGTACGTTTGTCTGTCTGTCTGTCTATTAGCAACACTACTCAAAAACAGACTACCAGATTTGGATGAAATTTTCAGAGAAGGCCAGAAATGACACAAGGACCACCTGATTAGGTTTTGGCAGTGATGCAGCTTATAGTCTGGATCCACGGATCATTGCGAGATAGCGGCACGGCGTCACTGTAACTATGACAACAAGTGAACGCTACATCAGCTGTCTGCTGACTACAAATCCACTGCTGCTGACTTATCGGGACTTATCCGTTGGAAATTATTCAAGGAACAAATAATTAAATTGTGGGGATGTGTGGAGATAGATAGATAGATAGATAGATAGATAGATAGATAGATAGATAGATAACTTTATTGTCTGTTCCAAGTAAAAACAGAAATTTGTCTTTTGCCACGACTGTAAGACAAAGTTTAAAAAACACACTCAAACATTGAAAGCACCCTCACACATTAACAACACAGTACAATAAATAAAAAACAAGTAAAGCACAAACAGTAACTAAAAACACTAAAAACACAGTGCAGTCTATTTTGAATTATTAAGAGCAGCTATTGCAGAGGGATGAAAGATTTTTTGTAGATGTTTTTCCTGGCCAGTGCGGTTCTGTAGTGTCTGCCTGATGCTGATGGCAGCAGCATGAAGGAGTGTTGGAGGGGAAGTGAGGGGTCCTCAGTGATGAGGTTGGCTTTCCTCATCACTGAGCGTCCATACAGTTCACACAGGGGGGTTGGGCTGTTTGAGTCAACTTACTGGCCTGATTTATTATTTGGGAGTGTTTTGTTTTGTGTTTGATGGTGAAGAATTTGATCCAGGTTGAGATGATATAGGTGGGGATGGATTCGATGAGTGATTTATATCAATCAGTTCTATCAATTCCCGCCGCCCGCCACATATTTAGGTCACGTGATTCGGTATCCGTACATAACGTACACATGAATAACACACGCTTGTGCTCAGCACAAGGGCATTTTGTTTGTGCTTACATCTATACTAAATGGCTACATTCTATGTTGCCGTCTGCAAAGAATTTTTTCAAGATTTCAGCCATCAGAAATGATAAGACTTAGCAGCCTTGGCGGAGTACTGCGCTCTCTGAGTGCATTTAATGTTATATAAATGAACCTGAAATGACTTGAACTGGTCAAAAGTAGTTTTGCTAAACTTGGATTTTTTATGTTAATAATAATAATAATAATAATAATAATAATAATAATAATAATAATTAACAACAACTACAGTAATAATAATAATAATAATAAAATCCACACAAACAAACAAAATTATAACTTTTTCGGTTACCCACTAGTACCAATCCACACAGAAAACTTATTATTTGCAAAAGTTTTGGGATGTATGTGTATTCTTACTGCAACAGAAACTGATACACTGAGTCTCGTTTGTGTGTGCAGCGCTGAAACATAGCATCTGAAAAATTTAGCAGCAGCCTGGTTTTCCAGTTTTCCAGACACGGTGTTCTGGTTTACCCAGGATAATTCACAGACCTCACTATTAACAGGTTTTTGCTGGAACAAATTGCTGCTTCAGAAACTTTTTGCATGCAAACAGTTGACAAGGTCTGTGGACTGTCCCGAGTGGAACCCCGTTTCTGGGAAACTAAATTACAACTGAGCTTTAGCAAGGTTTTGAATGCTGGGAGCAGCACGGTATTGTATTTACTTTGCTGTGAACAAAAAACATTATTACGACTATACAGGTAAGTGAGAAAAATAGGATTTTTTGCGGGCGGGGGTGTTTTTTTTTTTACCATTTGGGTGAAATACTCCTTTAAATGTAGACAGAAAATAAAAGACGCTTGATAAACACTGGACCCACTTATGCATTGTTTCCAGTAGTCTGTGGCAAATAGATATATTTTTATTAATTCATGCATTAGTTAGTGATAGCAGAACTATATTTTTAAAAATTTAAAGGTGAAAGAGCTTCTGGCTGATTAATGCTGATGTATTTTGCTTATCCAGCAGATCCTGTATGGCTGCTGTTAACCACAGGAGCTGCAATAAGTATCTCTGGACCACAGAGGCTTTCTGCATAAGTTATGAGCTCCTTTCCAAATCTGTGCCATTCCTCCAACAGGAATGAGCGTTTGGAAGTGTTTGCCCTTAGCTGTTTATCAGAGGATTTCAAGTGATGAACAGTAAATAGAAACATACCTCAGAACACATCGAAGAAAAAAACAGGGATAGGTGAACACACACATGTATTTATAATTAAGAAATTGTTCATGTGCTGATTTAATGTAATGGTGTCAACAGGTTACTGCAGATCAAACGTTGTCTCTTAACTGGAATTACTCTATTAGCATTTGATCTGCTGTAAATAAGTGGCCTGGCCACCTAAATGTCTGGGTAAACATGTTTATTTGCACTGATGAGGCACTGAATGTCTGGAAACACGCTGTTGCCAGTTGGCAGCAGAAGCCAGATGTGGCTATTGGTACTTAAACAACAGCAGCAGCAGCAGCGGCAGCAGCAGCGCTCCGCACTGTTTAGACATCACACTGCCTCCAACAAGTCCTCTCAACATAATTCACCATGTCTTCTCCTCACCCGAACGCAAAGAAAAACAGCGTGGTGTTCCTATTTAATGCGAGCCACTGGTATCACTGATGGGTCGCGTAATCCACTTCTCATTTGCATCGCTTTGTAGAGCAAAGCACTAATCTGCAGAAAAGACAGACTACTTCCCTCAAGTAATTTTCATCTTGACCTGTAAGTGAGTAGAACAAAACGGAGCTGCTTAGACTGTCTTTGTGTGGCTGCAAGTGTGTGTGTGTGTATAGTGTGTGTCAGTAAAGGAGCAAAGCCATTTCAATTTATATACTCTACCAGCCAAAAGTTTGGACAAACCTTCTCATTCAATGTTTTTTCTTTATTTTTTACTATTTTCTACATTGTAGATACATACTGAAGACATGTTAGCTACAAGTAGCCACCCTTTACTTTGATTACTGCTTTGTAAACCCTCTCTCCATGAGCTTCATGAGGTAGTCACCTGAAATGGTTTTGTGTTTCACAGGTGTGCCTTGTCAAGGTTCATTTGTGGAATTTCTTGTCTTCTTATTGGGGTTGGAACCATCAGTTGTGTTGTGCAGAAGTCAGGTTGGTCCACAGTTGACAGCCCTATTAGACAACTACTAGAATCCATATTATGGCAAGAACCAATCAGCTAAGTAAAGAGAAACCACAGTCCATCATTACTTTAAGAACTGAAGGTCAGTCAATCCAAATGTGATGGCGTGGAGGTGCTTTGCTGGTGACACTGTTGGGGATTTATTCAAAACTGAAGGAACACTGAACCAGCATGGCTACCACAGCATCCTGCAGCGACATCCCATCCCATCCTGTTTGTGTTTAGTTGGACCATCATTTATTTTTCAACAGGACAATGACCTCAAACACACCTCCAGGCTGTGGAAGGACTATCTGACCAAGAAGAAGAGTGATGGAGTGCTGCTTAGGTCAGATGACCTGGCCTCCACAGTCACCTGACCTAAACCCAATCCAGATGGTTTGGTATGAGATGGACCACAGAGTGAAGGAAAAAAGGCCAACAAGTGCTCAGCATCTCTGGGAACTCCTTCAAGACTGTTGGAAAACCATTTCAGGTGAATCTAATGAAGATCATGGAGAGAATGCTAAAAGTGTTCAAAGCAGGAATCAAAGCAAAGGGTGGCTATTTTGAAGAATGTAAAACATAAAACATGTTTTGACTCTTTTTATACTTTTTGTTTACTACATAATTCTATATGTGTTCATTTATAGTTTTGATGCCTTCAGTGAGAATCTACAATGTAAATAGTCATGAAAATAAAGAAAAACCATTAAATGAGAAGGTGTGTCCAAACTTTTGACTGGTAGTGTAAAACAAGCTATCGAGCCAACAGCATTCTTTATTATAATTGTGTGAGTGAGAAGAATGTGATCTGTGTTCCTTGGTTACCTGATGGATCAGGAGTTGTCTCCCAGTGAAGGTCTCCGTCTTTGTCCCTGATCCAACCACAAAGACCGTCATCAAAGGAGCAGCTGAGATATCCTGACGCTGAACAGAACAACAGACATATTTCAGAGAAGCAGACAGAGTACACGTGCACAAGCCTCCAGCCTGCTCTTTGTAATGGTTCACAGGGGCCTCGCTGTGCGCCTCCAACTTCTCTGGGAGCAAGAGGACTGCTGAAGCTGCTCCAAAAAGGTGTAAACATTTGTTATAATGTTGTAATCTCAGAACAGAAGAAAAACGAGCTCCAAAAAGAAGAAACAGCTTCATGTAAATGCACAGGATTTGCTGAGTATTGCAACTCAGTGTGTTTCTATGCATTGTATGAATGCCGCGCAGCATAATAAAACACATTATGTGTATAACAGAGTCATAATATTCAATGACCGATCATTTCTTTCCAAGTGATGATGCCTAGACAATAACATTAAAGCAATGCAGGCAAAAGTTGCCGTATTATCCAGGGATCGCTGTACAAATTGGTTTCAAAGATAGGAATAATATCCATCATTTTGTCACTGTAACAAGGTTTTTGTAAAAACACTTTCTAGTTCATTTTCTGAGCCAATGAAAATGCCTTCTCTTTTAAATCAGTATATCAAATGGCGCACTGTGAACCAAAATAAACACGTAACTAAATCATTAGGCAATTTAATCTGCATCCTCTTGAGATCAATAAATCACCCTGAGCAGGCATGACAGAAAGTGCTGTCTCCTCACAAAAGCTTATTGTCGTCGTAGGAACTCTACATTAAATACTATGGAGGTTTGGAGGAGAGCGCTGATGTGCTTCCAAATGATCAATTAATCATTCAAGCAGTCAAGCAATCAAGCAGGCATAATGTGAAAAGTGGAAAAGTCTGGCAGTGCATTCTGGGCTGTGAGCCATTATTTAAACTGATACGGCCAGATGTCATGCGTCACCCCCTGGTGAAAGCCCTATCAAAACACATCTGGTCACTCTAATACCTCCACTACTGCAGGAGCTGCTTGTCAGTTCCATTTTGCGTATAGCAAATGTGAGTCGTCCGTCATCGTTTGAGCCGTATTTACAGGGCCACCGCTGATTGTCTCATCAAATGTGTTTACCTGGGTCATCCTTGGCTTCATCCGCAGTGTTGCCGAGCTCAATGTCAAAGTCAATGTCGAGGACGGTGTTGTGGCCGTGGTTCCGAGGAACTGAGGAGACAGAGAAGGCGGGAAGTTTAGACAAAGGATTAACTAAGGTCTTATATTTGTTCACTGGCATTTGCTTGTGGCTATTGTGTAGCTTTGTTTCATTACTCAACAAGGACTTGACAAGGATGAACCAATGTCACGGTTTAGTGTCTGCATAGCCAGAGCTAAGCTAATTCAATAACCCCCACAGAGACCAGAATACCTGAGAAAACCCGTAGCAACACCAGAAGTCAAATGTGAAACATAATGAGGAAAAGGGCGATGGTCCATCTGATGCAATGCCTGGGCAAATGTTGCTGCTGCACAACTGGGACCTTCAGTACATGCACACACACATACAGTACACAGCCAATCCTGAAATAGCCTCTATCCCTCTCCAATGGGGTCACACTGCCCAAAATACTATACAGTAGGCCAAGCTGTGTTTTTAAAGGTCAACTGTGTGCAGGATACAGCAGTTTTTTAATGACAAATCTTTTGCAGCAAGAAATAAGTTGACTTCAGAGCAAAAAGCACAAAAAATTAAAATAGAAATACACATAAATATCTTAATTTTACTATGTTTTGCATTTCAACATGTGGCATGTTAGTGGGATTTAATGAGACAAACTATCAAATAGAAAAGCACTCAGAGAGCGCAGTACTCCGTCAAGGCTGTTCATTCCCCCATATGGCATTGTCAGAAATGCAGCAATATTATTTTTTTTAGAAATACAGAATTTAATTATTAGTTATTGATGATCAGAAATCACGGCAACATAGAATGTGGCCATTTAATATAGATGTATCCACAAACAAAATTACCTTGTGCTGAGCACAGGCGTGTGTTATGCATGTGCACGTTATGTACAGATACTGAATCATGTGACCTAAATATGTAGCGGGCGGCGGGAATTGATGGGACTCGGAAACACCCCCACAATTTAATCAACTGTTCCTTGTATGATTTCCGACGGATAAGTCCCAATAAGTCCGCAGTGGTGTATTTGTAGTAGGGTCACAGTCATGTGATCGTCAGCAGGCAGTTGGTGTAGTGTTCACTTGTTGTCATAGTTACAGTGACGCCGTGCTGTTATCTCGCAATGATACAGAAATCTTTAACAAATCGGTGGATCCAGACTATAAGCCCCATCACTGCCAAAATCTAATCACTTGGTCCTTGTGTCATTTCTGACCTTCCCTGAAAATTTTATCTAAATCTGTCAGTCCAAGTTTGAGTAATGTTGCTAACAGACAGACAAACAAACCAATGCTGATCGTCACATAACTCTGCCGTGTTCCTTGGCTGAGTAATAAAACACTTCTCAGCATCCCACGCAGATGCCTGAGCTTATGCTATGAATGAACTGTAACCCACACTTGAACTGACAACCCTCCAGAGTCCCTATAACATGCAGCCCCCAGCAGACAGCCTGGCCACTGACAGGGCTGCCCTAACCCTAAACCCCAGTGCTGGGTCACGACCACCTGGCAGACTGTGATGTAGTCTGTCAGTTGAAGTTGAATCTCAGAGCGGGGAGGTCGCACTCACACAAGGCTCTCCAGCAATCCCAGGCATGCAGGTCTCTCCAAGTGTGTCTGTGTTTGTGTGTTTGTGCTGTTAAGAAACAAAGTCTCTCTTGAAATCGAGCATCCAGTCGTAGGGTGGATATATAAAGAGTAAATCCAATGATATGCTGATTAAGGCTGCAGTAATTTGACACTGGGACAACTGAAATAATGCCATGTTTGGGTATCCTATTTTAACAGCAGAGGAACATCGTGTGATTACATAAATTCTGACAATTAAATGGTATTATAGGAAATATATGCTTTTTTTCTGCTGGAGGTTTGTAAGTGAAAGCATATCCCAAAAAATGTATATTAATAATCAGTGTTCGGTTTTTACTTTTTATGTCAGGGACAGAATACACTAGCATTCAAAAGTTTGGGGTCACCCAGACAATTTCATGTTTTCCATGAAAACTAACACTTTTATTCATGTGCTAACATAACTGCACAAGGGTTTTCTAATAATCAATTAGCCTTTCAACACCATTAGCTAACACAATGTAGCATTAGAACACAGGAGAGATGGTTGCTGGAAATGTTCCTCTGTACCCCTATGTAGATATTCCATGAAAAATCAGTTGTTTCCAGCTAGAATTGTCTGCTTTTCTTTAAAAAATAAGGACATTTCTAAGTGGGGCAAAACTTTTCTTCCCTAGTGTACTTATTTACATTTTATGCTCCTTTGGTAATATTTGTACTCTCCTACATGTCAAACACATTTGTTGTACATTTTACTCTACCACATTTACAGTCAAAGATGTTATATGCAAAAAAATACATTATACTCATCACAGTTGATTAATCAACTACATTTTGAAAGTTTTTATTAGTTTTTTCACATATATTTACTGCTGCCTGCCTTATCACATTCAACAGAAGTTGTTTTAAAATGTGCTATATAAATTCACTACGCTTAGATTTGACTTGTTGAACAGTTGATCCATTGATACAATTATAACAAAGCCAAGGATGAGTAGTTTTACTTTTATTTTGAAATGTTTTTTGTGCCTTATTTTTCTGTTCTTTTCCTTTGGGTAAAATATAAATTCTGAATGAAAGACTTTGCTTCATAATGGAGCATTTTTTAATGTTGTGGCATTTCTGCTTTTACCTGAGCAGTTTATCTTAATGCTTATTACAATGACTCACTGACTCCACACAGGCTTGCAGATTAAATTGGTCTGTACTCTTTCATTCTTAGGTGCAATATTACTTCAGCAAAACAGCGCCCACACAGTAAATGATTTAGTTTAACATATCAAACTAATTAGTAAAACATCCATGCAAAGTCAATCTAGTTAAGAGTGACAAGGAATAAAGCCATTTTTGAAACTCTTCTTTCCTTGTAAACCTTCTAAAACAGGTACAATTTTGTTTTTGTTTCTAGTAAATATTTATTATCAAATTATTTCAAAAGTTATCTGATTTCAAAAGTGACTATGGCAATATCTAAATCTCCATTCTTAACAGTAATAACATCAATTATTCCTGCAAGCACCATTGGTTGGGTCCTCGCATCTTTGCATGTCCACCAGGTGGCGCTGCGACTGAGTGTGGATTTCAGTGTATGTATCTGATGAGGGCTGGACTCTGATCACACATGTAAAGTTTCAGGCAGACTGGAGCATGTACAGGCTATTTAGACAGCACTTCCTGTTTCATGGCGAGCCATCCAGAATGTCCACCAGGTGGCGCTATTGCTGTGACTGTATATTAACCTGTGAATGTCATCAAGGCAGGGGTCTGATCACACATGTAAAGTCTGAGGCAGATTGGAGCATGTAGAGGGTAATTAGACAGCACTTCCTCTTTCATGGCCAAACATCCAAAATGGCCACCATTAATGCTGCTTGCAGTGTTGAACGTGACCTGACCATAAGGTCATGCCATGACTCTGAATGTATATTGGCCTATGGATGTGATGAGGGCCGGACTCCAATCACACATGTCAAGTTTGAGGCAGAGTGGAGCATGTAGAGGTTAGTTAGACAGTACTTCCTGTTTAATGGCGAAACATCCAAAATGGCCGCCATTAATATAGTGTAACAAGGCACAAGACATTTCTGAAACTTTTCTTTCCTTGTAAAACTTATAAAACAAGTAAAATTTTGTTTTTGTTTCTAGTAAATATTTATTATCTAATTATTTCAAAAGTTATCTGATTTCAAAAGTTATTATGGCAATATCTAAATCTCCATTCTCCACAGTACTAATATCAATCATAACATCAACACAGTGAGAATGGAAAAAGAGTTGTGTATCATTTTCAACAAACAATATGTAGATATTCCAATAAAAATCAGCTAGAATAGTCATTTACCACCTTAACAATGTCTAGACTGTATTTCTTATTCATTTAATGCTATTTTCATTGAAATAAGGACATTTCTAAGTGACCCCAAACTTTTGAACAGTAGTATATATGGAGACATAAGATGGACGCAACATAGCAAACTTCCTACCCTTACCCCAAATGCAATGAAGTTCAATTAATTGATATTTTTGCTGCTCGAAACCTTAATAAATGTACATTTTAAGAACTCGGAAGTCTTGCACCTTCTTAGAAACAATGCCCTGGTTACACCGAAGGATCTATAGATCTCACTGTCAACAGTTTTCCTGTGACTTTTTCTTTTGAAGAAAGTAGCTCAGATGAAAACTTTTCGTAGCAAGGTCAGGATTATCTAGAGTAACTGGGACACTGTTTCTGGTTTGAGTCCTACTAATAAAAATCCCAGTTTTCTCCACTGTATCACCGTGCTGACAAGAATCTCAGACATCTCCAAACCTCAGTATATAAATCATAAACTATCTGCATGTCTAGATATGATGAAACACTTCATGAGAAATATTATTCAAACACTGTACCTCTTGACCTTATGTGCTTTTATTCCAACCAAATATTTCTGAAGACAATAAAATCTGCTGCTATGTTCTGTCAAAATGTTAAGTAAACAAATTAAAAATCACTCAGCAACAGAAATTAATGCTCTTTTCCTTGAGATTTTAAGGTCTGTAGATAAATATAGCACATTTCATCACTTTTTTATTTTTATTTCAGATGCAGCGTAGCTATCTTTCCCTTTGTTGACATGATGTTACACCATCACACTTGTATAACTGTCACTGGGTGAAAGCCTTGCTTCTCCAAAATGCAAGCTTTCATGCAGCTCAGAAAAACAGCCTTGTGAATTTTTTTTCAGCTGAACAGAATCCAGAATCCAGAGTGTTTAAGGAGATCTGTATTTATATTTTGGAAAATACGTTTATTTGCTTTCTTACTGACTCTTACTGATGACTGATGCTGCTCTCATGTTTATGCATTGATCTAGAAGTGGGAGGCAATAAACTTAACATAAAGACTGGGAAGAGAGAGAGACATTTAACCTGCATCATAAAAACTAAACCATGTGTTTAGTCACACAGGGACACAAATTCAAAGTTTCATTGGCATTTATGTACCGTAACTGTTACTTGGCTAGAGGCAAATTTCCTAGAATTTTGTCAGGCAACCAGCAGAGATGCTGAGAAATAATTACAGCGAGTAACTGAAGCCGATGTCACGTGTGTTTTTGTTCTAACACTTGTTGGTCAGAGTAAAATATAAAGATTTAAGTGTGTATTTGATGTTTGAAAGCAGCCAGGCTGTTCATCTCTCTAAGATGACCCACTTTCAGCTCCAGATTTATGCAGACATGAGAGTAACACTGATCCTCTCATCTAATTCTTGGCTACAAAAGCACATTTCTTTTCTTTCAACTCATCTGAAAACAAGAAAATGTCCAACAGGTCTGAAGCGAAAGGAAACTACAAAACTCTATATTAGCTCTGACTGCAGTAAGCATCTGCACTTGAGGCACAGCTTTTCGTTTCTACCCCTATTTCCATCTAATGATTTGAATAATTACTCAGTGATGTCTCTCTCTTCCCTCCTCCTCTCGTCTTATTCAAACCATCTTCAGGAAGCTCTCATATAGCTGGTCTGCTGTGGTGCAAACTATTAGATTGATGTCTCCCTCAAGCAGTGCAGACAGGTGTTTAGGTAATCTTCTCTCCTCTTTCCTTTCTCTAATTATGTGATGCCATCTGGCAAGGTGAGTTTGCACCACAGTACCTCACCTCCTGTTCTGTGTGTTGCATCTCACCAGACATTTCAGACATGTGAACGCAGCTCAGTGTTTTGTTTTTGCTGTGCCCACGAGCACGATACCGAAACGTCAATCTCTGTTCCATTACAACTTTTACAGCTATTTACGCTGTCAGTCTTGGCACTCCTCTCTGCCGCTCTTTCATAATGTGCAAATTTATCAACGCAGCATATGATTTAGTAGTTCTGCATTTTGTTTGCTTGAGGATTTAGTGGGCTACAAAACGTGCATGTAATGTAAACGATAAGGGGTATTTTTCTGTTTTTTTTTTTTGAAGCTAAAGTTAGAAAAACCCAAAAAAGAAACAACAAAGCATTATTCTATCTCTAAATACACTACCGTTCAAAAGTTTGGGGTCACTTAGAAATGTCCTTATTTTTGAAAGAAAAGCAGAAAACATGGAATTGTCTATGTGACCCCAAACGTTTTACTGGTAGTGTATGTTCCTACTCCTTTATCCTGTGCAGTTTTAACATTTTAAAGTACTGTATTTTGAATGAAGAAGTAAATCCTAAGACTAAATAAGTTCCTAAAAAAGCAGGACACTCTAGTTTTCAGCAAACTTTACTGAAAACTGAGCAAATTGTGAATTTGTTGGGAACTTTAGTAAGTTGCTTACAGCACCAGAATGCTGAGTATAAACAATAGTTCTCATTTGCATTTATTTATTTTTTTAACATTAAAATGCCAGTCCAGCCGGGCCTGAACATAACTTATCATTCAACCCTCGTGTTATCCAGCCAACAGACTGCTGAGGTTTTATGTGTCCAAGTTTTGAAATATTCAGCTCAGTTTTCACCCAAAACAGTGGACATGAATGACATTTTACTGTCACCTGGTGCAGCTCATTGATGTGTTTCCTAATTGCTTTTGGACAACAATAGAGCTTTATGGCACATCAGGTTTTTGACACACAGGTAATAATTGTTAGCAGCATCAATTTGTTGTTGTTTTTAGTGTTTTTAACAGATTTGTTGGTCACAATATATAGAACTCCACCATCCTCATCCTGTAAATACTCGAAATAATGTTTACCAGGAAACAAATCTGCATCTTTTATTACATAAAGAAGCGGACAGTAAGTTCAGCCTCGAACCGAACGTTTCTGACATGTCACACATCACAGAGGTGACCTCATTAAGAAACAATTCAGTGTTTTGAAAAGGTTAGTGCACTTCTCACTGGCGGAAGAAGGCAGCAGCTGGTTGCGCTGATTACCCTTTGTTAAAGCAAAAAAGAAACAATCGCAGCCACCACTCATTATTTTTTCCCCCGAGTCAATCCCGTTCTGTGGTTTTGATCGAGAACGTCAAACTAAAACAAGGACTGATGATGCATTTTGAATGTAATTGGTGTCAAAGATTCATGCTTGGCAGAGAACACAGCATGACATCTGGATAAACAACAGTCTAGCTGAGCAGCAGTTTGTGTTTGTTAACTGAAGCCAAGAAGATAATTGCCTTAAGAGGAAAACATTCTTACTTTTAATACTGCAATTAATGGGACTAATTTGTTGTGTTTTATAAATGGGCATTATTTCTTTACAATGTCTGTATCACACTGGAATTTGAGGGCGGGTACAGCTGGGGTTAAATATTTATCAGCTTGTATTCTCACATATTAAATATTATAATGAGGCCCTGCCAAATGCGTTTGCTAGAACTACTTGCACAGTGTTCTCATCCACTGTGATCCCGATCCTGACCTCTGATTTCAACAATTCTCACACGTCTGCCTCATAAACTGTTTTCAAAGTTCCTGTCAGATGTTCGGCATTAACACTGTCATGTGTTTACCTGGCAGGAAAACATCCAACTGCACCAGTAAGTTACATCCACATATTAATATAAACACATTATCATAAAACCCCCGCATCTCAAATACTCACTGGCTTTGGAGCTTTTTGGACATTGCCTGTCTAGGACTATCATCAGCAAGAGTCAATGATGCAAGACTAAACACAATCCAAATGTGGAAAGAATTGATATCTTGAAAGACCTTCTTCCAAACTAGACAATCTTGCTATCCTGACAATCATTTGGTGGTGGGCTTGGTTAGAACTGTCGCCTTGCAGCTAGAAGATCACCAGTTCGCGCCCTGGCCTTTCTGGGATCTTTCTGCATGGAGTTTGCATGTTCTCCCTGTGCATGTGTGAGTTTTCTCCAGGTACTCCAGCTTCCTCCCACAGTCCAAAAACAAGCTGAGGTTAATCGCAACTCTAAATTTTCCATGAGTGTGATTGTTTGTCCGTATATGTAGCCCTATGATAGACTGGTGATCCAACCAGGGTGTCCCCTGTCTTCACCCTAAGTCAGTTGGAATAGACCAGTCCCCCGTGACCCTACACTGTAAAAAATGCTTGTGAATGTTACGGTGAAAACAGGCAAAACATGACAGTAAAAATCGATAAACTCTAAAACAGTTTGATACAGTTTAGATAACACTGAATCACTGTAAATAAGTTAATCAGGAGAAAACACTTTTTTTTTCAATTTTCTCTTGAAAAAAATACATTTCTCTACTCTTGCACAGTTATTTAATGGAAAAATGCCGTAATATGTAGAACATCAATACTGTAATTTTTGCATTTCTTTCTTGAAAAGAATAAACATACGTACTGTTGTGCTGATAATGGAAACATGTTGTTACATTTACAGCAAGTAATATGGTGATTTTTGCATTTATTTCGTACAAAAAAATGAGTTTGTACCTGTCAAATTGATGTAGTTTTGTTAAAATAACAGACATATGCTTTAATATTTCTGACAGCTATAACCGTGTCATTGCTAAAAATACACATATTAAATGTTAAATACATTAACTGTTGTGCTTATTATGGAAAAATGTTGTATTATTTACAATAGGTCACACAAACTTTATTTTATAGGTAACTTCATGTAAATTTTTGAGTAAAACTACAAAAAAATTTTAAACATTAAAACTTTTTTCTTTTTGCAGTAAAATATGGAATAAAGCATTTTTTTAACTGTAAAGTTAACAGTATCAACATATTTCTTTACTGTAAATGAACAAACTATTTTACCGTAATTTTATGGCAGCATTCTGGCAACCACAGCTGCTGGAATTTTACCATAAAAATAACATTTTTTTACAATGTAAGGAGGATTAAATGATGTATAGATGATGGATGGATGGATAATTTTCATCATTTGTCAATTAACTTAACTTCTCATTCCCCAGAATGTTTCAAAATAAATGTAATATTCCAGGAATCAGATGCAGAAATATGCAAATGTGTTCCAATTTGATTTGCTGAGAGGTGATGAAGATGAATTACGTGACATATAAGGTTCACCCAACCATCAAACATCAAAAAACAGACATTAGAAGCTGTCAGTGAAACACAATGTTGTTCCATAAGTCCTCTAAGCTGGTGAACCTGCTCTAATAAATGTATTTACATCAGCAATGTGTGTTTCTATATGTGTCCTCTGAAAGGTGCTGGGCATAGTGATGAAGCCACAGAGAATGATCACTTGACTATGGAGAGTCCCTCAGCTTTATGGAGTCTTTTAGCGCAATCCTTTTGTTCTACAGCCTGCAGTTTTACTGTTCTGGTTCAGTCTCACTGCTCTAATCAGTGCTGTTTCCAGACACAGCAGCTGTTTTCAGGGAAAAAGTCTGTAAACACTCACTGTGCTCTACCTGCCCTGCACCAAACATCAATCGCTCAAAGGCAACAGCTAGATGGTGAACACAGAGGAGCATTCAGCAGCTTAACAGCCTGCTATTTTTCCATTTTGTGGTCATCAAAACAGACGAGTCAACAGTGGACCTATTTGCCGGATCAGAAAAAAAATTACTGAAAATGAATGTTAATGTTGGCTAACAACTTTATGAGGTGAAAAGGCCAATTTTTGCTCACAGCTTGTTGCTGCTGCATTCAAATGTTTACTGGTGTTATTAATATCTGTAGTTTAGTCAGTTAAAAAAATCTAAATGTGTCTGTAACTCAATTTCTTCAATTATATTTGTGAACATATGTCAAATATAATGTATAGTAAAGAGAATTTTAGTGTATTTTAAATGCTATGAAGTGATCTTTTTGTAGGAAACTGCGATGATGGTTTCAAAGCAGAAGGCTTTTTCAAAAATTCAAATTAAACTGAAAAGAATAGACTTACTGTGGACATCCCCTCTCTGTTTGGTGACCTCCCTCTGGATGGTGTTGTCTACGGGTGTGACTGGAGGCTGTGGCGGCGGTGGCCTGGTGGGAGCTACAGGCCTCGGTGGGACGTACGGTCTGCGTGTGGGTATCGATGGCTTCCTCGTGGGGACCAAGGGCTTTCGGGTGGGAACTGCTGGCTTGCGTGGCGGTGGGGTGACCCTCCTCGGGGGAAGAGCTGGTTTGGTAGTCGTTGTGGTTTTCGCAGTTGTGGTGGTGGTTGGTGCTACTGGAATAATGGGGAAGATCCTCCTTGGAGTCACTGGTGGGCGGATGGTGGTGGTCCTCCTGTGATCGATGTCTGGGATGTGGTTGTGGTGATTTGGAGGCAGTTTGCCTGGTCTGGGCGGGTAAATATTCACCTTAGGAATGGCTGAAATGATAAGAGAATGCAGACGGAGCACAGAAGTGTGAGCACTTGAGAGTTGATGAGGCACAGAATTATAGGCTAAGTGCAATGATTAGCTTTACTCTTGCAGAGGAGAGCTTTATTACTCTGCCAAGGAATGGCAGAATTATGTGACGATCAGCATACATTTGTCCGTCTGTCTGTCTGTTAGCAACATTACTCAAAAACGGACGAATGGATTTCGATGAAATTTTCAGGGAAGGTCAGAAATGACACAAAGACCAACTGGTTAGTTTTTGGCAGTGATGCAGCTTACAGTCTGGATCCACAGATTAGTTAAGATTACTGTATCATTGCGAGACAGCGGAGCGGCGTCACTGTAACTATGACTACAAGTGAACACTACGTCAGCTGCCTATTTATGATCACGATTGCGATCCTACTACAAATCGACTGCTGCGGACTTATCGAGGGTGGGGGTGTTTTCGAGTTCCATCAGTTCCTGCTGCCTGCTACATATTTAGGTCATGTGATTCGGTATCCGTACATAACGTACACATGCATTACACACGCCTGTGCTCAGCGCAACGTCATTTTGTTTGTGGGTACATCTATATTAAATGGACACATTCTATGTTGCCATGATTTCTGCAACAAAGACTTAATTAGTCGGAAATGCTACAATGACTGAGCGGCCTTGGCGGAGTACTGTGCTCTCTGAGTGCTTTTCTTGTTTCATCTGCTGAGAATTTACATGTTAACTATTAACTATATGTTAGCATCCTAAAACAAATTGGGTGTCTCAAATCTCAGTTGCAAAGGAAGCCTATAAGTTGGCTTTCACTCAGTGGAACTGTTCGAACAGAGAATGAGGAATACCATTGTGGTTTCAAGACTTCATACACTGAGACAGCCTACATTCAGTGGATTTCTACTTTTGTGAAATCGTTCTAATAGGGTCTTTTTGTCCATTCATGTGGTCATCTTGATTTGATATTCTTTGTGTACTCATAGCCAGAGGCCTTGCAGCATCAAGCTAAAGCCGCTCAGTGCGTGTGGAATGATTTCTGCATTCAAACAGGCTGCTGCGCCACTGAGATCACCGTCGCTGATGTCATCAAAGCTGCACCTCCTCGTCTTTTGTTGCTCCACACATTGTTTCACCTTGGCAGCAGACAGAAACTGGGGGTTGGGGGGTTTTTCGGGAGGGTTCGTAAGAGTTTCATGAGTGAGGAATGAGAGTGGACAAAGGTAAGTGGTTTGAACTCAGTTATTGGATCTTCAGGTTGCAGGCGACTTTGATATGTGATACACAAATAGGATATTGCAACTCGACTCCCGGAGAAGTCGCAGCCTTTGGGCAGGCGACACGTTGAAGTATTTTCAGGAGGCCTCCTCTCCGCTCTGTGGAGTGTTACACTGAGTGTCAGATGATTAAATAACTGTGGAGAATAGATGACTTCTTATCCACTGAGCTGCCGTGAAAAGTGCAGATGCACAGACTAATGAACTGCATGTCAGCAAGCAGAATGAGACAAACTACCAGGAAAAGAAATATTACACATTTGAAGATGACTCCTACTTTTGGCTGATTAACATGGCCAGACGTCAAAAGTGGAGTCACTCTGGGAGCATGCGATAAGAAAGCAGGGTGATTTAAGTAATGACTGACAGTCTTTACAAAGAAAGGAATTTCAGTCCCAGCTTTGTGCTTGCAAGGCTATTCCTCCCTCTTTCTTGCTTTCCGACCTTCTTCGAAAACACAGGCAAAGAAAATAAAAATGAGAGGCCCCGTTCCTCTTCGCAAAAGTGAACATCGAGGGCCAGGAGTTTTTGTTCTCGGTTCTTACGTTTACAGTCGTGGCCCTTCCCTCTGTAGCCATCTTTGCATTTGCACTTGTATGAGCCCGGCGTGTTGTAGCAGGTGGCGAAGCTGCTGCAGTGGCTCTGACCTAAAGAGCACTCATCCACATCTGAAAGATAATGGAAACAGAACAACACTAAGCTACCGGGTCCAAGGTAAGAGCTTCAGACATAACAGCAGAAAATCAAAGTCTAATTGCCTCACATCCACTTGAAGGAAAGCTTGAAGTTCGTGTTATACTGTTAGAGAAAGCATTTATGTGAATAATAGCGGTTTTTCAAAGCAAAATCATTATGAAACTTGTTCTGCAGGAGTTCTTTCTAAGACGCTGAGATGCAAGGTCTTTCAAGCCTTTCAGGAGAAACTGCTACCAAACTTAAGTCAGAGTTCAGACTGTTCAACCTGTTTTGAAGGTTTGCTCAAAAGTGAATAAATGAATTTGTTTGTTATGTGAACATAGATTTAAGATAATGTGGATTTATATAGTCTGTACAGTGGCTTGGTGGTTAACGCTTTCGCCTTGCAGCTAGAAGTTTGTGTCCCAGCCTTCCGGGGATCTTTCTGCATGGAGTTTGCATGTTCTTCCTGTGCATGCGTGGGTTTTCTCAGGTACTCCAGCTTCTTAGCTTCTTAATTTGATTACCTTTTTCTTACATTCACTGACATGCCTTGATTGACCGGAAAACCCGTGGATCACAGTTTTTACTTTGATTTTATCTAGTAAGCTCTGGGCTCAGGGTCAACCAACATTTTTTCATGATTATTTTAATTCTAAATATATTTCTGGTGCATTCCTAATGTCTGGTATTTTTTGAATACAATGTTGTACTATGTCACTTTGAAGAAGAAGACACAGAAGGTGGTAGTGGTGGCATTAGAATCCAACCTAGCTGGAGAAGCTGGTACCGGAAAAGCACCCAGACCGTAAAGTAAAAGTAGAAATGTTTTAGTCTAATACAAGTAAAAGCTTGGCGTTAAAATTACGTAGTCTAATCAAAATTTGCTTAAAGTATTAAAAGATGAAGTACCAATCCTGCAGAATAGCCCCCTTCAGAGTGTCTTATTATTACATAAATCATGGTATTGGAGAGGAGCAGGTCAAGCCGCTGCTGCTGGGTAGTTTCATTTTTACATGCATGATGTATTGTTAGTTAATTAAATGCTTTGCAAACCTTTTAATTTGCAAAGGGACAAATATCAAAGAAGTTGCCAAATGGATGTTATAAAGTGGAATGTTTGTCTCAGTGGTGTGGAGCTACAGAGTGGCATTATGGTAAAATACTCAAATAATGTACAGGTCTGTCATTACTTAGACTACAGGTTTTCTCCTTTGGTTGCTCTTAAATATGAACTCATGGTCAATTTAATTTAATTTAAATTAATTAGTATTTTGGCAAGAATTTACAAAAAAAAAGAATTTTTGATGTCAATGTGAACACATATTTCTACAAAATAATGCCAATTAATTAAAATTATCCGATTTAAAGTATTGCAAAAGTATTATTTATCCCCTCTGACATTACCTTTGTAGAAATCAGTTTTGGCATAAAAGACTATCTTTTCGTAAATTGTTTGTTAAAAATCCAAACTAAATTCACAATGATCCAGTAATGAAAAGTAATAATAAGTTCTGTCATTTATCTCTACACTCATATTATGTTTTCTTATCACCTTGCTTCTTCACACTGGCCACGTCCTGAAAAATAACTTGGCTGAAAGTCAGAACGTTTCGGCACATCTTTGACCTTTGCAAGTTTTATGTGAGAAAGCCTCGCTGCAGAGACACTGTGTCAGTACCTATGCACTGGTATTTCCCGTTGATGTATTGCAGGTCAAACCCTTCATGGCACTTGCAGATGTAGCTCCCAAAGGTGTTGATGCATTTCCTGAACCTGGGACACACGGCTGTCCCTGCTGCACACTCATCCACATCTGCAGGAGGGAAAAGACGAAAATATTCAAATCAACTAGTAAGATGGATTCACCCTTCTTTCACGAAAAGAAGCTGCCCATTAGCATTGTTCGCATTATATGGTGCATTCAAAACAAACCAATGGCATTTAAAAATTTATAAAGCCAACTTATTCCACAACTAAACACACATTGCTATTCATATCGGAAGACTTCTTCACCTTCCCTGGTTAGTATTCATTTATGAACAAAGCACATTAGGCATTCTGTTCGGTGAGCACAACACAATGCACACTACCTTGTTTCATTATTTAAAGCCTATTCTAAGTGTCTCTGTTGATCACCTTTGCAAACACGTGGGCATTAATATTTAGACACTGAGCGGCTCAAAGCATTTTCCTTAAATCATTAATTTACTTGTGGCATAATACAGCTGGGGCGCCATGGTTCTACAGGGACTGTTGTTTAAAAAGGACCTTACAAACACTGAGACACCTGCACCAGCTGGGAAAACAAGTATGTGAAGTCGGTGGGCAGAGCTCCCTCAACAACTTCCCTTAACAACTCCAGCTGAAGTTCTCATCAGCAAAGGGCCTTAATCCGAAACTGCTTCAGTGGAGCTGCTTAATGGCCAGTAGCTGGAGGCTGTGTTACGCTGCTGCAGTCAGGACAGTGCAGGATTATTGCTCCACCAAGGAGGCGAAGTTATGTGACGATCGCCATATGTCTGTCTGTCTGTCTGTTAGCAACATTACTCAAAAACGGACTAACAAATTTGGATGAAATTTTCAGGGAAGGTCAGAAATGACACAAGGACCAAGTGATTAGATTGTGGCAGTGATGCGGCTTATAGTATGAATCCATGGATTTGTTAAAGATTTCTGTATCATTGCAAGATAGCGGCACAGCGTCACTGTAACTATGACCACAAGTGAACACTACGTCAGCTGCCTGATGACGATCACATGATTGTGGTCCTACTACAAATCGACCGCTGCAAACTTATCGGGACTTATTCGTTGCATACAAAGAACAATTGATCAAATTGTGGGGGTGTTTCTGAGTCCCATTAATTCCCGCCGCCCGCTACATATTTAGGTCACGTGATTTGGTATCCGTACATAACGTACACATGCATAACACATGCCTGTGCTCAGCGCAAGGTCATTTTGTTTGTGGGTACATCTGTATTAAATGGCGACATTCTATGGTGCAGTGATTTCTGATCAACAACTAATTAACAAATGCTGCATTTCTGACAATGCCATATGGGGGAATGAACAGCCTTGGTGGAGTACTGCGCTCTCTGAGTGCTTTTCTAGTTATAGTTCAAATAACATGCAAATGTATCATGCATATAAATACAACCACTGTGTCTTTATAGAAATGGTAATATTGCTTTTAAAAAGGTCTGCCTTCACCAGAGTGTACATCTGGATTTGATGACAGCTCAGTTTTTCTTCCAAAGTGGCAAATTGTCAGACATCAGCTTTAACCCCATATTCACAGTTACATAAAAACATCTGCAACTGTGCTTTACAGTACTTGAAAACTTGTGTGATGCATTAAGCAATTTCAGTGAGAGGCAGCGAATTATGAAGCTGTCTAATCCTGAGCTTCTCTAGCGCAAAAACACCGCTGCACTTTGGCATTAATCAGGGGGTTTTGTTGCAGTTCTGTCACACAGCAAAAACAAGTCAATACCTCCTTTCGAACGGATCACAAGACATCCCTCTTAAGGGATTCCTGGCCTAATCCACTTTTAGTAAACAAATACTGTAGCGCATGCAGTGTTTCCAAAAGCAGCGATTATTTAAAAGAGACTGAAACTTCAATGAACTGCTCACAGGAAGGTTTTGGACTTAAAAAGAAACAATATTTCACTTTTACTTCAATTTAAGAACTGATGACTAAAAAGTACCAAACAAATGTCTACACACACACAAAAGTGAGGTATTTGACACACCGTCTGTTACACGTTTTGGGGTGAAAACTGAAGCAAAATGTTTCAGAATATGGAATGGTTTGAGCCAACTATTTGATTGTTCTTTTTATTACTAATAATTATTGGAAATGACAGAAAAATGCTGCTACTGACTTTCTCTTTGAACATCACCACTGTCTGAGGTCACCTTATTGCATGATTTTCTGATATACCTCTTCAGGCAACAGCAGAATTTCTGTAAAATTAATGTTATTTTATCCATATTAATACATTCCTATTTATACTATTGCCACGTTTACATGAGACCTTTAATTCCTCTTTAATTCGGAATTAAAGTTAATTCCGCTTTAAAATCTCCTTGTAAACATTTAATTCCAAATTAAAAAGTTAATTCCGAATAAACTTAATTCCAAATAAACTACCTGGTTTATTCCGATGTTAATTCCGAATAAATTAATTCCTGTGTATGTTCTATTCATGTATACAGTTAATTCCGCTTTAGTTAATTCTGGTCATTCTGCGCATGCTTGGCTCCTCACGTAGCGATGACGTAGCGACGTACACAGCTTGGTCGTCTGCCTAACTTCTCCGATATTCTATCTCTCTTTTCCTTCTCAAGTGACGCAACAGAAGTAGTACGCCATTGTCGAGTTGCTGTTTCAAAACGACAATAAAAAGCAAAGCGAAAAGCGCTTTATTAGTTGTTCCTCCATGTTTTTTGGGGAAAAGAAATGCCGCGGCAAATGTAGTTTGTTTTCTTCCGGTAAACAGGGATACGTCACGGCCACTCCCTGTCCAATCAGAATCCTTTCCAACGCCCGAGCGTTAAAGCGGACTTAAGGAAGGGATAAACGTGCGGTCCGTGTAAACCTTAATTTGGAATTAATATTTCCATGTAAACGCGAAGCACAAAACTTTAATTCCGAATGAGTTCATTCCGAATTAATAATTCCAAATTAAAAAACTTCATGTAAACGTGGCCTATATATCATGAAAGTATTTACTGATTATCGTTCTACATTTTAAATACTATTGGAGCTGCTATGTTTGCATTTAACAGCAACTAAATCTCTCCACACTTTGCCCCAGACAAGAAGGCGATGTCAGTGCTCTACAGCTGTTGCTAAGTGAATACTGATCACAGCTTTCACACACTGTAAACAGTGCATGAGAGCAAAGCTGCAGTTTAGATTAGCAGTGTGTTAATGTACTTAAACAAGACACTCAGTATTTCTGTTGGCAGACTGAGAACATCCGTTCAGTCAGAGTTGAACAAAGATCAGCTCTGACCTGTGAGTCCATTGGAGCAAAACAGTCTCGAATGTATTCACCCTGAGGGCTTCAATAGAAGAGATGGAGCAAATATCTGTAGGCTGGAGATGCACTGTGACCATATCTTTGCATTTCTAAAATAGCTTTAAACACTTCAAATGCCTTATTCTTTGCATTTTGCAAAAAATCAACAACTCAAGATCGATTTACTGTCAGAATGGATCAGGATTTTTTTCGAGAATTTGTATTCTGATAAATGCAGGCGGCTGCACAGTGACTTGGTGGGATGCACTTTTGCCTTGCAGCTAGAAGATCCCCACCTTTCCAGGATCTTTCTGCATGTCTTCCTCTCACAGTCCAAAAACATGCTGAGGTTAATTCTAAATTATCTATAGATGTGAATGTGAATGTGACTGTTTGTCTCTATATGTAGCCCTGTGATAGACTGGTGATCTGTCCATGGTGTCGCCTGCCTTTCACCCTAAGTCAGCTGGGACAGACTCTAAGCCCCCATGACCCTAATGAGGATTAAGTGGTGTATCGATAATGGGTGGATGGATGGATAAATGCAGGCTCATCCCATGTATAAAGCCCCTACAAAAAATACATTAAACGGCATCAGTGCTGCATCATTTATGCTACACTACCGTTCAAAAGTTACAGAGGAAGGAGGGTACAGAGGAACATTTCCAGCAACCATCACTCCTGTGTTCTAATGCTACATTGTGTTAGCTAATGGTGTTGAAAGGCTAATTGATGATTAGAAAACCCTTGTGCAATTATGTTAGCACATGAATAAAAGTGTGAGTTTTCATGGAAAACATGAAATTGTCCGGATGACCCCAAACTTTTGAACAGTAGTGTAACTCCAAGGCTGTGGCTACTCGAAGGAATCACCTCCACAGATATGATTATTAAGCCTCCGTAAAAATCTCCATAAAACGTCAGTATCCAGACGCGTCCGGAAACAGTCCATTAAACTGTCGTAACACCTGTTTCAGGCAACCTTTGTGTGTACTCTTCCATCAGTCTTCATGATTGATGTCCCCCCAATTCTTGAAATCCGCCCCCCATTAGCCACTCAGCACTTAAGTGGGCTGATAAGGCGGCGGAACAGGAACAGGCCGGACTGGAACAGCCTGTGTTTAAAACCTGACACAGGTTAACTGCCTCTGCTGTTCCCCATGTTCCCCATGTGCCACATAAAACTGGTAATGAAAGCAGGACAGGAGGGTGGTAGAAGGGTGGGCTCCACCTGATCACATTTCTGCTGTAAAAGCTTGAGGAAGTCTGGAGTACAGTCACCATTTGGTGGAAAATCACTGTTGAATTAATGGGGTCCTTGATAAAAGTGAGAAAAAGATGTATTGGTAACTATTTTGGATGAATTCAACTTGGATGTTTGTCTTGCTAAGGGGGATTTGTTCGAGTTCCCAATTTCCATTTATTGCTGCCAAGGTTTTTATTCTGCCTTCCCCAAAACAGTTGCGTCTGACCGTCACTTAGTGAATTTAAAGGGCAAGAAAAACACATTCAAAAAATGTTGCTTGTGATTATTTTATGCCAGTTGCTCGTGGACAGGAGCCGGCTCAGTTTTCTGTGGAGATATATTAAGACTGGGACGTACCCACACAGGTTCTTCCATCCGGAGCCAGCTGCAGCCCTGGCGATGGACACTGACAGCGGACCTCTCCTTTCAGCACCTCGCAGCCATACTGGCAGTTGGCCATACCGCAAGTGCGAGCGTCTGATGGATGCAAGAGAAGCACAGCACATATTAACACATGCTGGTGCCACAAGGGAGTACAAAGGGGGAACGGTTTATTCTGCCCTCACCCACACCTTCTCTCCTCACGTCCGCACGCACACTCCATACCCTCCGGCCAATTTGTAAGAGCCGGGCTACTCGCCTGCCTTTTCTGATATTAGCCAGCTTGACCCTGGGGTGCCAACAACAGAACAGCACACACTTTCCCATTATTAGATTCCACTGCTGTGCAGTTGCTATGTGCTCACACCTCAGCTCAAGCAATCTTTCCTAACCCACTTTTATCCTTTCTTACACCCCAAGACTGATAATCCATCTCCACCATATCGAGGCACCAGTGTGCAGTGCCACTGTTGTAGAGCCGTGCTGAGCAGCTCAAGCCTCTCCAAAATAATAATATAATAGAACAGACTTTGTTCAGGCTCTCTTGATAACTTTGGACCCTAAAAAGGAAATTAAAAGTGTGGCTCACGCTGCTGCTGCTGCTACTTCAGCTACTGCAGGCACCCTGGAGTACAGTTTGATGACTGAGGCAGGCCTGGCTGATTAAATGCTACAGTGATCTATTGATCATAGCTGGAGCAGGGGAGAAAAGAGGAGCAGCAAGGTGTTTAATGCTATCATTCTATCATTACACAACAACTCTGAGAATAATTTTAGATTGCCTCGAGTGGTGAGCAATTCAGACTTTAAAAGGTTGGCGAATGAATTTTCTTCTGATATGAAAGAACTAATTAAAATTGGGTACCAGGAGTGAAGTGGAAACGTGTGGAGAAAATAGTTATCAGGTGGGGAACAGAATTTACGGGGAGACATGTACAGACATCAGCTTGCATTCTGTGGAACAACCCAGGGCAGCCAATAAAAACGGCACATTCACTTCAGGGTCTACAGATTGTGTTTCTTTCATATTTTAGGCCTCGCAGGGTTCTTCGCAGGGGTTCTTCACTCTGTAGAGCTGCTGTAATGAAGCAGATCAACGTGGGGCTTTAATCAAAACAGTCTATCAAAGGCTGTCAAAAGCATTCACACGAGTGGGAAAATGTATTCCATAATAGAGAGCATATGTCATCAGCGTTGCCTTGTCTAGGAGCTCAGATGAATGCTTCATGGAAGCACACGCAGGCCACAAAGCAGGAGAGAGACGAGGAACAAAACACAAAGGAAATTAAAATACCCACATTTCAGACAGCAGTACAAACAATGAGTTCAGTCACAAAGACGTGGATGTGTGCGTGAGACTCACTTCCACAGGTCCCATCAGGCATCAGCATGTAGCCGTTCAGGCAGTAGCACTTGTAGCTCCCATACGTGTTCATGCACCTGTGTTTACAGGGCCTCGGCATCAGGCCACACTCATTCAGGTCTGCAGACAGAGAGAGACGACATGAGTGGACTGGAGGAGAGACGGAGAGACCCTCCTACGCAGAGCTGAAATTAGTCAGAGGGCAAAGGTGAAGAGGTCAATCACGTCAAACCTCACCCTTCCATTTATGTGTGGGCTGGAGGTGTCTACCTGTCTACGTGTGTGTTGATGTGTGTGTTTTGGAAGGGGTGGGGGTTGTCTGCGGGGAACTGAAGTGTCGCCATGTTCTAACAGGCCCAGAACTGCCCCCTTTGATGATTTACCAGGAAGCCGGTGTCAACTGTCGGGCTTACTACCACCTGCACGTGATAAAAGATGCTATTAGACCCTCTGACTCATCTCGACTTCACGAGGGCTGCAGCTTCACCATCCAGCACCCGCTGACAGTTAGGTATAATTCCTGTGTTTTTATGCAGACATAAAAGTAGAGAGATCTCACCCACAACAGCCCATAAAAATCTTATTATAAAGTGATGCTGTCTGAGTTCAGAGCAGGAAGGGCTCCTGGGAGAAAGGAATATGCCCTGAGCTCAACGCCTGTCAAATGCTTATGCAAATTCACATCATACTCTGCTTAGAACAGAGATTTTGACGAGTCAAACACTGGTGGAACTAATAACATTATTAATGCCTGCATTCCATTTATGTGTTTCAGTGGCAGGGCCCTGGTGTTGTGTCTGTTGCCTCACTGGGATTACTTACTGACAGCCGGAGCTGCGATTAATGTCATCAGCTAAACCTGTGCACTTAAAGTTTACAGTGCCAAATTTAAATCATACATTTTGACATGTCATACCACAAAAAGCGAAGGTGTAACTAATAAAAACAACAACATCTGCATTCAGTTTGTATGTTTCAGAATCAAGGCTCTGGCATTGCACATGTAGCCTCTCTGGAATGAATGTCCTTTGTGAAAAAGGCTCACAGTTTGCAGAATAAATCTGTTTATTCCTTACTGTATGGCAGCAGCATGACACTGAAGCTGTGGTGGAATTCATCTCTCTAAGCCCTTTTCATGACATATTTTGACAGGCAACAACATGCAAGGCAAAGAATTAACTAATAGATTTAATAATGTCTGCATTCCACTTTCAGTTTCAGGGTCTTGGATGTTTATGCCGGCTTGCTGGCACACTTGAATGGAGCTGAAGTGTCATGAAGTGCATTTCTATCTGTTTTTATGCACATTTTCAGTTTGTGCATTTCAAAAGAGGTGTGAAACGTGAGCAGTACGTCCACTCAAGCTTCTGCTCCACTTAAAGCGCTAAAAACAGTGGCAGATGAAAGTGTTAAATTAAAACTAATACATGAAACAAACAGAAATACAGTTCCAGCCTCTTCTTCTACAATTTCCCGATGGCTCCAGACTGGAGAATTAGAGCACCTAGAACAGTTAGTTACATCAGTGGTCCCCAACCAACGGCACGTGGACCGGTATCGGGCCATGGGTCATTTGATACCTGGGATGTACAGAGAGAATAAAAACTCTTTATTTTATATTTAATTTCTGGCGAAGTCTGTGGGGTGTTTTATTTTGAAAAATGACTAGATCACCTTCCTGTTCTCCAAATCAAGCCATCAATCTGCCAATAATTAATAAAAAACAAACGTCTCTGGTGAGCTTCTTTTAAAAGAGGGAGAAACTTGTTGCTGACACAGAAGAAAAAGTAAGTAAATATTCAGCAATAAGTAATTTTATTGGTTCAGGACTCTTTAAAAAAAAAAAAGATCATTATTACTCCGACAAGGAACGCAAAGAAGTTATGTGATGATTGACGTACGTTTGTCTGTCTGTTAGCAACATTACTCAAAAATGGACCAATGGATTTGGATGAAAATTCCAGGGAAGGTCAGAAATGACACAAGGACCAAGTGATTAGATTTTGGCAGTTATGCGACTTATAGTCTGGATCCATGGATTTGTTAAAAATTTCAGTAATATAGCGAGATAGTGGCACAGCGTCACTGTAACTATGACAACAAGTGAACACTACATCAGCTGCTTGCTGATGATCACATGTTTGTGATCCTACCATGAATCCACTGCTGTGGACTTATCGAGACTTAGCCGTCCGAAATGATACAAAGAACAATTAATTAAATTGTGGGGGTGTTTCTGAGTCCCATCAATTCCCGCTGCCCGCTACATATTTAGGTCACGTGATTCTGTATCTGTACATAACGTACACATCCATAACACACACGTCAGTCCGTAGAAAACTGTCTTGCTTGAATCTGGTCTGTGGTGCAAAAAAAGGTTGGAGACCACTGAGTTACACTACTGCTTCTTGCGTTAAGTCAAATGTTCACTGTAAGAAACATCTTTTGTTGCTTTCTTAGTTGTGGTGGAAAGCAGCTAAAATATCTCCATCACTGTCATTGGAGTTTGCTGTTGTATATTTGGATAATGTGAGTGTACTCAATAATTTATATAAGGAGTTTCTGATTCTTCCGCACTCCTACTTTAAGAAAAAGGGTTTTATAGAGTGGATTGCAGTTATGCTGTTCTGAGGCAGAGAGAAATGTTTTTCATTTCACTTTGCTTTAAACCACTTTTTTTTTCTCCTAAAGCAATCTTTAAGATGAAGCTTTTTCATAAAGAAACTAGTGTCACTGTTCTTGCAGAACATCACAGAATTGAAAAGGGACTGGATGGTAAAACATGCTCATACTGTTCTGCTTAGATTTAATGCTTGTCTTTAGTTTTATTTAAATTTAAGGAAAAGTGCCTCCTCTTTAGTTGTATGTTCTAGGAGTCTATTTGCAGCTGTGGTGTTGGATAAGTCAGCGCAGCACAATAAGCTTCTCCAAGTGTAAAAAAAAAAAAAAAAAAAAAATCTAATGTCTACCTGGAAAAATTTCTGCTAGTTCAACTAAATGATTCAGTTAGAAACAAGTTATGTTGTATAGCTCGCAGGAAAGTTGTGGTACTGTTATTTCCTTTAACAATACAGTTAACTCAGCTTAGTTTTACTGGTTGCTTGCGTCTCTTTTTTTTCAAATTAAACAAAGTTATGAATGGCTGAAAGAATTTCGGGTCATAGGCTTCCATTCAGAATTACTCATGCAAGCTATTTGCCTGTCTTGTCCAGTAATTTAAAATGAGTGTGCGCTTAGGGTTTAAAGACTTATGAATGTTGATGGAAACAATGCACATGGCCATGAGGACATGTCTAACTTGAAAGGAATCTCATACTTTTTTCTATATATTATGAACATATGGAAAGAAAAACTCTTTCTCCTGACCCTTCATCTGAATGTTCAGGTCCGTTGGGATAACTGGACACAAAGGGGAGAAAATCCAACTTTGAATGCATCACACTGGGATGACTCCAAGAAACATAAATAACCTCAACTATGAATATGACTCTGTGTTTCTGTGGTACAGTAGAACCATCACAAATAGACTGCAGCTCACTGTACAGCACATGAGGGGTCATCTCGGCCTACCACGCTTTAAATGGAGCCATGCTGAGCTCTACGGACACATGCAGGGCGCATTCTCCGCGAGCCGCATACCGCCTCCATTTAAGAGATACCATAGTTTAATTTGGATGAATGATGGAGCAGATGCTTGCATTTCCACAGAGCCCATCTTCTATTAATGGAAGCCTGTGATCTACTAAACCCATGTTGGCTGAATGATCAGTGGAATTGACAGGGATTTGGACCGGCTGCCTGTTTGACCCACCAGCACACTTCAAGTCAACCTCCACAACTATAAACTCTTTACGATGCATGGGGGTCAGTTTGTGAATGCTGTTGTTACATTGGGGAACTGTATTAAACATTTATAGCATGACTTTCACTAGTGAGGTTAACAAGGAGCAGAAATTTGACTGTTCGACAAAAGATTATATCTGGAATATTCAATATTCAATACATATACAGTATTCAACCTCATGTGCAATACCTTAATAACAATGTGCAATATTGTAATTTGAGTTGTATTCTAATTTGTTACCCTTGTTTAAGCAAATGTCTTTTTTTTACACGGTATTTTGTCTATATTTACTTTTGCACAGTATTTCTTATATTTTTTATACTTATAGCATTTTTTACTAAGAATTTCTGAGATTTAGATTTGTAAATTTATTCTTTCATTACCTACTGTATGTTGTTGTTGCTGGGTACTGAAACTCCATACACCAAGTCAAATTTCTTGTGTGTACTCACTTGGCAATAAAGATTAACTCTGATTCTGAAAAGTTTAGATTTTTTCTTTGACTACGATGTGTGCATGTGTGAAGGAAGCTTAACGTTATTTGCTTAAAGGTCTAATGTTAGGATCAAAATTTTTAGTAGATATAAAATAAATGGAATGAATATGCAATATGGCTGACACTTTTTACAAGTGCAAACAGAAATTTGTTGGTCTCTTCAAGGTAACCACATGACATTTTATATTTGTGCTTGAAAAAAAGGTTCTTTAAGGAGACAGTAACACAGTTGCACATAAAGGCCGATATGAATATTAAAATTGCAATTCACTCACATACACTACCATTCAAAAATTTACTTAGAAATATCCGTATAATTGAAAGAAAAGCATTTTTTTTTCAATGAAGATAACATTAAGCCTTTTAGACCTACCATTGTGCAAGTCCGCCAGGACATATTCTTACATTTTTATATACTGTTATTAGTTAGTACTGAGTATTTCTATTTGCTTTACATCAATATATCCCTTATATCCCAAGTTTTAATAATATGTATTGACTTATGTCTTAACTACTACAATAAATTACTTAAAAGGTGCAACAAACCTAAAAAAAAATTAAATAGTTTTTGGGTTTTTTTCACATATATTTCAAAATACAGAAATTGAATAGCTGTATCCCTCAAATTTGTAAATGTAAAAAAGTTGCACAATATCTCTGGGTCTCATTTATAAAGACTTTTGTGCGTTGTTGTGTATTTTCACAAAGCCATCACTGCAATGAGAAAGTGCTCTGAGACATGGTGAATGTGTGAAATGTTAGTGTAACTCCCTAGATTTAAATGTAAAAAGAATGATGGATCTATCTTATCTGGTTTCAAGTTTACCACCAATTAAGTATAAATATGCAATCATAGTGCCGACGCTACGCTGGGCTCTATAGGGTTAAGGAGACAGTAACACAGCTGCACATAGAGGCCAATATGAATATTAAAATTGCAATTCAGTCACATAAGCCTTGCTGCAATTCAAATTAGACAGTGACTGTGTTTGTGCTACTGCTTGCTGACATACAGGCCGCTTCTTAGTCTTTTTAAAAACCTGTTAAAAATGACATTATTTCTGGACTGACTCTTAATTTCGAACTAAATTAAATTATCTGGCTTGTCCAGCTCTGTTCATTTTCACAGTTGAAACTGAAACTGTCCACAACATTCACACCTGCACACACATATTAATGCACACACATATGCACAGGCGCATCTTGACTCGTCACTTTTTTTATAATTAACATTGTCAGTCCCGTTTTCCTCCTTGGTTTTCACAGTAAACAACTGGCATTCTCATTACTGCGATTACAGAAAACCATAGCAACACTGTCCATCGTCAGCGTGGCGGAGAAACAGGTCTCCACTCGCCCGTTGTGCTGAAAAACAGCTCAAAAATGTAAATGAGGGATTATTGAAATGGTCACATTCTCAGACAGTGGAAGCTCCGTGAGCATCAGCACAAGCCAGACGCAAGACACAGCCAGGCTCTTGACTATATAGAGAAAACAGTCAGGATGGAGAGAGAGGGCAAGACAAGACAGAGTGGACACAGAAGGATGGAAAACTGACAGATAACGGACAGAGATGACCACCAAGTGAGAGGCCGACATGGCATCGGGACTGCAGGAGTGATAGCTGAGGTGGAAAGCCCCTCTGGCTGGCCCACTGTACAGAAAATGAACAACTAAGGCACATCTGAAGTGATGCAAAGTGGAGTGGTTTACTGGGTCAGCTCCACTGAGGTATGCTATGCTACATTCCCGACACGCCTCTATCACTGACAGAGAGATTAGCAGGAGGCTCTCTCTTGGGGATACGCTTTTCTTTCAAGGAGATAACACCGGTTAGAACTCTGGGCCTTGTTCTAGCGGAGCTACGACTGCAGTGTCCATGTCGATGATGGTTTTGAAAAGAAGAAGGAGCTCCTTGTTCCAGGTGCTCGAAAACACTGGAGAGGAAAATGAGATGAAAAGGAAGGGGACAGGGCAATAAAGAGAAAACCGTGATGGCTCTTCGGTGCTGAAAACCTGCTTTTTAAGGTGGAGAGTGAAAGAAAGAGAGGCCAAAAAAAAGTGACATGCTGGGCATTCATGCTACTGATAATCTGCCCTTGTGTGGTGCCTCTTCTGGCAGGAAGGACAAAAAAGCAGTAAGAAGACTGTTGCGAGTGACATTCACCCCTCCTCAGGCCACACTCTGCAGCACCATGCATGTAGCCAAGGGGGGAAGAAGCTGCTGAGGGGAGGCTGATCGACAAATCTCACCCTCCGTCACTACTCTCGCTGGCCGATGGTCCACGGGAAGAAAGAGAGGAAGGTGACCGGCCCACACTGGTGGGGTTAAATAGTCCAGCGCTTCTTCTTTGGACAAAAGAAAGTGGGTTAGAGGGGATAAGGGGGATGGGAGGGAGAGGGGTAGTGAGGGTTTGATGGGCATAAAATAGTAAAGAGGAGAAGGAGAGAGAAAAAGAGAGAGGGATGTAGTGAGAAAGAAAAGCACCAACCAGTGGATTAGAACACCTCTGACCACACCACATTCCTGGAAAGTAAAGAGGAACATTATGCAGCAAAGAGGATTACGCTTGTGGGAATTGGACATGAGCTGAGCATCTGAACAAAAAAAAAAAAAAAAAACAACTTTGAGGGCACATGGGAGAAACAGTGAAAGTGTTTTCTACGTCCCTTCCCCTCCTGCCCTCTCTCCTCTCTTCTGCATTTCTTTTTTGTCATGAGGGTGAAATAGGATCTCAGAGAATTACAGTATCTCACAGATTCAGAAGATCCCCTTCTCAATTTATGCCTGGCGTTTCAAAGGTTGCCGTTTAAAGGGGACAAATCATTGCTTGACTACAAACACTTCAGCCTCAGGAATGTCAGCCCCTCCCCTCCACCCATCTATAAGTCAGCCAGCCTGTCCTCTGGCAGGCGAGCTAACAACACCTATTGTTAGGTGACAGGAAGATGATACAGCTACCCCAGGCCTGTTTTGCATGCTTTAAATCACTCAAGCATCTCCCTATTGAAGGATGCGATAATTTAACCTGAGAAGTTACGCAAGCCTACTGTTGCCTTGCCAACTCTTCCCAGGACAGAAACACTTGACACAGTGTTATCTGCAGAGAGGAACTATGAAGGGGCGGTGGAATAAGAGGCAGGAGAACAAAGAATTACTTGATGTAGGATGTAGACAGGCACCTGAAATAAAATATCATAAAAAAACTACAAGAAAATCGGCAAAACCTGAGGAAAAATACAATATCTTGAGAAGCTTCTACTGTTTCTTCTGACATTATAACCTGCATCTGCTAAACTCAACTGAATTACATAGATGTTTCGAATATTGCCAGTGTCCATTTACATGCATATGCAGATGCTTGTATACTGCTGGTTAAAAATCTATATCAGCCCACATTCAGCCCAATTTGATCTCAAGTGAGCCGGACCAGTAACATCAGAGCATAATAACCTATAAATAACTCAACTCCAAATTTTCCCTTGGTTTTAGTGCAAAAAAGTATATTCTGAAAATGTTCACATTTAGTGAACTATCTTTTTTACAAAACATTATGAACAAACTGAAATTTCTTAAGAAAAATAAGTGAAATTTCAACATTATGCTTCAGTTTATCATTTACACATTACAACTTACAGATCGCAATGTGTCTATAAAGACACAAAACATTCAGTCACCTGGAACTGAATGATATAGTATTTTACTTAAAGCAAAAACAATACAAAACATTACAAAAATGAGATACAAAGTGACAAAAACAAGACACAAAATGACAAAAACGAGACAAACGACACATAAAACAAAAAGGATATAAAAAAATTTGACAAGAAAAGTTACAAAGTGACAAAAAAATGAACAAACGACAAAAACGAGACAAAAAATTACATAAATTACACAGAGACCAAAAATGAAAAAAGCGAGGAACAAAATGTCAAAGAAATTGACTAACAACACAAACGAGACAAAAAGAAACACAAAACAACAAAAACAATGCACAAAACAATGAATTAAGAACAATGAATTAAAAACACAAAATGACAAAAATAAGACAAAAAACACAAGCAAGACAAAAAGGGAACACAAAACGACAAAAACGAGAAACAAAACGACAAAAACGTGACAAACGACAAAAGGCGGACAAAATAAGACAAAAACAAGACGAAATATTACAAAAATAAGACGCAAAATGACAAAAGAACAATGAACAATCTAGTATTTTACTTTATGATCAAAACAACTTGTCACGGTCTAGAAATTATTTTAAATTTATAGTTTTACAAATTCACAATTTGCAGTTGATGTCTTCTCTGTAATTTTTACACTTCACAAAGTCGTCCTGTAGAGGGCCGGATTGGACCCTCTGATGGGCCGGTTTTGGCCTGCGGGCCGCATGTTTGACACCCCTGATCTAAATTCCAGACAGATTCTGCAAGATTATTGGATGGAATCTGGACATGACATTCAATAAATGTTGTTGAAAGTGTCTTTTCTATGATAACACAAAACAACCTGAAAGCAGCTGCAGGAGCTTGATCTGATCAATGAACATTTATCCAGGTGCTGAGACTTCAAGGCTCACTCTCTGCTCTGTGTCCATGCGTCACCTTCCAGCCATTCTCTGTGCACTTTTATTGGCTTTCGTCTTTCTTGCAAGCGGGCATCTGTTATGAGGCGATATTAAAGCAGTGCTGCTGCTGCCATTTGCGTTTTATATTGTAATACGCTGCATCACCTCTTATTAGACACGTGTTCAGCCTGAATAGCAAGCGTCTTGCTCATTCATCCTCACAGAGATAATGTACCTTTAATATTGAATCATTACCAGGGATTATTAGGAGGAGATTCACTCCGTCAATTTTCTTTCTGTCCCTACGTTTCACTCATAGAGGTGAATTAGGTCAAATATTACTTCATTTCCCTTTAATTACCTTGCTTTAAAAGAGAGCACAGATGAAACTAATTTGCAGTAATTAGATGATAACTGAGAGAAAATACACAGTATGACGACGTGGGTGCAATACTTTCACTGTTAACAGTCGACAGCCAGGAAGACAAACAGTGACAGAGACGGATCATTTTCTAAACCAACAAACCCTGAAGTATCCGTCCACGCCTACGCTGAATTAAACTCGCGAGACGTAATCATAAGATTTTCTGCACCAAGATAAAGCAGAGCATGATCCAGGCATTAGCTAATGTTCTAAAAGCAGATATAGACATAAATTGTATACATATTCAAACTGGGGTGCCAGACTGTTGTATGTGAAGTGGTATCACTTTCATATCTGGCTGGCAGACGAGGAGAAAAAAGAAGAACGCAGCATCTGGAGGCGCTGCAGCTGTATTGACTCTGAAGTCTGAGACGTCACTCCTTCAGCTGAATGTTTTAATAGTGTCTTAACAGCAGGTCAACTACACCTAATTAAATCCACCTGCACGGAATAATCATCTTATTGAAATGATTGGATCAGCTGGGGGAGTCTGCTGCCAAACTGTTAAACAGATTATCCCTATAATGAGTTTATTTGCACAGCGAGAGCACATTCATCTATCGTCACCGTGCTTTATGACAGGAACGATTCTCATCAGCACTGAGGGTGACGCACTCTCTCACAATCACAGGGACACTCAAAGCAGTACTTATTATTCTGGAAAGATGAGTGCCTGTTCATTTAAAAAAAGCTAATAATCGGATTCAAATTAAAATCCACTCAGGGCTCAAGATTGTTTTTTTTCCTAAAGTGTAACCACTAAAAGATAAATTGTCTGACAGGTGAAAAGATCCGGCACTAAACATAACCATGTAGACCTTGAAGCGTGAAGTAAATCTCTCACAACAGTACGAGCTAATAAAAGTTTGACAGAGGAAAATATGGCTTTGATTCCCAGAGAAATCAATACCCTGTCTGCCATGCTTGTGTTTAGTGTAAACAGCCCTGTTTCCTCTGTGGTTTGTTGTTGCTCCATGCAGGCAGTGTTCTTGAGGTGTTCAACACTCCTGTTAATCAGAGCGCCTCTGGGGTGACACAGCTATCCACACCTCCCACTTAAAGGCAGAGTCGGTGACACCAATCCAAAACACTATTTGTTACATTCAGGAACTACACTGCATGTCCAAATAAAAGTTCCCACTTAGATTTAATTAAGCAAATAGATAAGAGCCTTCCATTGGATAATTACTGCAGTGATGAATACATTTCAGCTGCAACAACTTATTTAATCCTAGCTGATGCAGTGAGGAGCTTCTCATTTCTTAAACAACCATGTTGGAAGACATATCCTGTGGTCATGGAAAGGATGTTAATCTGTTTCAGAAGGGTCTAGTTATTGACCTGCATCAAGATAAGAAAACAAGTAAGGAGATTTCTGAAACTACTAAAATCAAGTTAAGAACCGTCCAATGCATTTTTAAAACCTGAAGGATAGTGGTGAACCATCATCTTTGAGGAACAAATGTGGTCGGAACAAACTCTTAGATGACTGTAGGAAATCAACAATAGAACTCACGGCTATGTTTAATAGTGAAAGTAAGAACATTTCCACATGCACAATGTGAAGGGAACTCAAAGGATTGGGACTAAACAGCTGTAGCTCTAAGAAGACCACTGATCAGTGAGGCCCTTCTGAGACAGATTAACATCCTTTCCATGACCACAGGATATGTCTTCCATCATGGTTGTTTTATAAATGAGAAGCTCCTCACTGCATCAGCTTGGGTTAAATAAGTTGTTGTGTAGTTGTGTGTAGCTGAAACATATTCATCACTGCAGTAATTATCCAGTGGAAGGCTCTTACCTATTTGCTTAGTTAAATCCAGGTGACA
Organism: Amphiprion ocellaris; assembly: GCF_022539595.1. Lineage (NCBI taxonomy): Eukaryota > Metazoa > Chordata > Actinopteri > Pomacentridae > Amphiprion > Amphiprion ocellaris. The sequence continues at coordinate 19,783,936 of NC_072769.1, read as the reverse complement.
ACTTTTTTTTGGACATGCAGTGTATAAAGACCTTAAAATTGCACATAAATCTCTTTACCAGTTCCACCACTGAGTATAAATGCAGGTATTATGCAGCTTCCCGGTGGACATTGTTCTACACAACGCAAATTTGCAGACATTTAAAATGATTTAAAAGCCATAAGGGTGACTACTTGACCTTTTGCAGCATTGAGGTCAGAGAAGCAGCTCTGGGCAACTTATTTCCCTCCTCCAGTTGTCTCCTCAAGATAAATGGAGCCCTCCAGAGGGATGGGATATTAGAATGCTTCGAAACATTGCCCACCTGGCACATCAATAGTAAACCTCAAATCAATGTTTAACGGAGGCTGCATTTAAATGAGAAAATCTAATCTCTGGTCTCTGAATAATTAAATTGGCTTCCATAGCATGGGGGAAGTTAAAAAAAAGAATCCAAGGTTATCAACACCTACACAGGCTGAAAGGTCAAGCCACAGAGAAATGGTTAAGCTGAGTAAAACGGCTGGAGCTTATATTGGACAAATGAGAGCTCGGCAGACGCTTGAAAGTACAGTTTCATCTTGAAAGGTCTCGGAATCACATTTGTCAGATAAAGTCTGTCTGAATGGCTGGCAGCAAAGTCTATTGTAGTTGGATATGGGATGCAGATCCTTTTTCCTCTACCCCCTTTGTTGCAGATTAAGACAAAGTAGAGCCGTCTGGACGGGCAGACAGGAGCCACCTATAGCCTCACAAATGCACGATGAGTCATTTGGAACATTCCGGAAAGGATTTCAACACCCCACCTCCCCCTCCTCTCTTGTTTTTAATTACACACTATCCTATTCCTGTCTTAGGGCGTGAATTCCACAAGTATTTTCAAGCTGCTTGGATGCACGTCAACTTATAGCTAACTGGGAGGCTTTAACGCTTTTCAACATGTCCAAACTGTCTATGCACCGCACACACACACACACACACACACACACACACACACACACACACACAGACAAAAAAAAACAAGCTTTCAATAGCACGTGTTGTACTCAGCCAGGCCAAGTTATCCCAGGTCAGTAATTGAGATGTTATCTTCACAGGAGAGGATGCACTCCTGAGATCATTCAACATGGCCTCAGCACTCATTTCCATTCGAGTTGAATCAGCCCTCTCGCTCCACCTCCTCCCCTGTGATTAAAGCATCTCACTGCTGTCGGCTTGATGGCAAACCAGCTTCCGCTCCGGTGGCAGCTTTAATATGTCGTGCGGTGGAAATCTGGCCACAATAAACGATTACTCTGCTGCTGCTCATTGCAGCGGTTCTTCGCTACGTGCACTACCGTTCAAAAGCTTGGGGTCGCTTAGAAATGTCCTTATTTTTGAAAGTAGTTTTTTTTTCAATGAAGATAACATTAAATTCATAAGAAATACAGTCTAGACTGTGGTAAATGACTAATTAAGCTGGAAACGGCTGATTTTTAATGGAATATCTACATAGAGGTACAGAGGAACATTTCCAGCAACCATCACTCCTGTGTTCTAATGCTACATTGTATTAGCTAATGGTGTTGAAAGGCTAATTGATGATTAGAAAACCCTTGTGCAATTATGTTAGCACATGAATAAAAGTGTGAATTTTCATGGAAAACATGAAATTGTCTGGGTGATCCCAAACTTTTGAATTGTAGAGTAGTATTATTATGAAAAATTCAGTTGTATGTTGGAGGAGGGCCCGTACATTCCATACATTCTGACTTTTCCTTTTCTTTGTGTTGTGTTTTACATTTCACTGCTCTATTATGAATAAAAAAGTTACATGCAACTGCAAATTAACAACCCCCAGAGCCATCATGGTGTCTAGAAGTTACAAGGAGGATCTCACCTTGATTGCAGGTCATGCCGGTGTAGCCGGGATGGCACTTGCACTTATTAGGTCCCACGCAGTCTCCATGCTTACAGCCAGGCTGACACACAGCTGTTCAGGGAGGATTCAGAGAGGAAGAGACAGATCAGTGCAGCATCCTGGCAGACTACTTGTACCAGATCAGGGTGACAAAGCACTTAATCCTACTGCTTCTTGACTTCCACAACCCTTCGGCTGTAAATTATCTGTTTACTCATTACAGCAATAAGACATGATGATGCTTATTCATGTAGGAAATGTGTTTGTTTCTCCTTGTGTGACAGTGACATTATCTAACAAGAAAAGCACTCAGAGAGCGCAGTACTCCGCCAAGGCTGCTCAGTCGTATCATTTCCGACGGATGAAATCTTGAAAAAGTTCATGGCAGAAATCAGGGCACCATAGAATGTGTCCATTTAATATAGATGTACCCACAAACAAAATGACCTTGTGCTGAGCACAGGTGTGTGTTATGCATGTGTACGTTATGTACGGATACCAAATCGAGTGACCCAAATACGTAACAGGTGGTGGGAATTGATGGGACTCAGAAACACCCCTACAATTTAATCAATTGTTCCTTACTTCCGACAGATAACTCCTGATAAGTCCGCAGTGGTGGATTTGTAGTCGGATCACAATCATGTGTAGTGTTCACTTGTTGTCATAGTTACAGTGATGCAATCTTGAATTGATACAGAAATCCTTAACAAATCCGTGGATCCAAACTATAAGCCGCATCACTGCCAAAATCTAATCACTTGGTCCTTGTGTCATTTCTGACTTTCCCTGAAAATTTCATCCAAATCCGTTTGTTTTTGAGCAATATTGCAAACAGACAAACAAACAGACAGACAAACAGACAGACGGACAAACGTACACCGATCGTCACATAACTCCGTCGCGTTCCTTGGCGGAGTAACAATATAAAACTGTCAGACCCCAGGCACTGTGGATATTTGTCCTGAATCTATTAATCAATACATTCAGGAGTTGATCTTATAGACAATTTAGATCAATTGTTTCACGTTTATCCCAAAATTTCCAAAGTCGTTCATGAAAATGTTCAATATTCACTACTTTCACTGTCTCAAATGATAGTTTCAAAAAATGTAATATGCTGACCTCGAAGGAATAGCACAGACTACTGCCTACAGTAAAATTCAGTGCCCCTACTGGTCAAATGTGGTTTCATCTCCGTGCATGAAGTTTGGTTATTGATGAGATATGACCTACATTTTGTGAAGTAATTTCGGACCTTCCCTGAAAATTTCATCCAAATCCATTTTTGAGTAATGTTGCTAACAAACAGACAGACAAATGTACGCCGATCGTCATGATAAAGATAACAGAGAAGCATTTCTCAGCTAACCACCTATTATATGGGAGTTGTTTTTTTCCTTCACTTTGCACTGCTCTGGATTTTGGCAAAATTTTACTCTCATTATGGATATGAAATGATCTCGCACTGCACAAGATAAATGAGAAGTTTGACCTTTTAACACGTCAGCAAAGTTTTTTTTTTCTATCTCCCTGCTTTTTAAAATGCAGCACTGATATTTACACTGGCATACAGTCAACAAGGAGGCGAATAATATTTTCCCCCTTTAGACTGAAGCTGAAACAAACAGAAAGCACAAAAATAGTAGACTTTAATTAACTCCACAGTAAAGAGTTGCCCTGCAGATCGCGTGTGGATGGTGATATTTTGAGCGCGTACAGAGACGTGATAGTGCAGCTTCACCGACTCTGTTCTGTCTCAGTGAGCTGGAGGCTCGCCCTGCTTATCTGACTGCACTTACTGCAGCTCGCTTCTAAGCATGTCTGATACATGAGGTCTCAGCCGAGTGTTGCTAATTTTCATTAAAAGCTTCATTAATTATGTCATAATACAGCGCCATCAGAGGACTCAATTATCACAGTGGTAGAGGAAGCAGCGCATATGTGTGTGCTTGAATCACACAGACGGAGTGTTTTATCACACCAGCCAGTTTGTTTTGTATCCAGAAAGGTGTGACGGTGTATGAAGCTTTATTTGTGGTAGATCTATGGCGGTTGCTATATTATTGTGAGGTGATGCCCTACATGCAACAGCCAAACAATCACTTCTTTGCTACATACCCTGCATCAAAGGAGCTTTTTTTTATCTTTTATTCTTGTGTTTATCGCTGTGATCTTTAGCAGTGTAACACAAAAGCCAACAGATTTTAGTGTGGCGGATGATAGAGCGAAGGAAGAGAAAGTTAGCAGATGTTCAGACTGAAAAAAACTCTGCATTTAAAACACAAAAGGGCCTCTGTTGATATGAGTGTTGCTTTAGGTACCAGTGAGGAAATACAAAAAATGATCCAGAAAGTCCAGTTTAATTAAATATATCCATTATGAATAAATTAGCATTTTTGTGAGCCTGAAGCAGCAGTAGTTTGTAATATCATAAAAGAGTTCCTTTATCTGAGGATAAGTGCTTGTAGGGTAAAATTATATAATACAAAAACACCCCGTCCAAGTAGTTCAACAGGGGCTTTTCAGATACACTGGAGAAAGACAATGCATTTCACTGCAGCATAAGTTACAGCTAACATCTCTGGCTTTATTTGTTGAAGTTATTTGCATCTGAAAACCCACCTATGACAAAACTCACGAAATGAAAGAGTGGGTTACGTTTCTTGATGCAGTGCTAATTTGTGGATAAAACCTCCATAAGGGTCATGCCAGAATTGGAGGACATTTGGCCTTCAAAATTTTTGAAAAATAAACCTTCTCTTTTACATATTTCTGTGACATAATTATCAATAATAGGAAATAAATTATCAAAAGCTTGATTGGCTCAGCTTACACATCAATGGCACCATTTTTATTCCATGTTTTATTTGTTGTTTGCTAACCCTACTCTAATCACAGTAACAGGGTTGCTAATCCATGCTAATGTTAGCTTTTCCTCAGGAGTAGAAGCTAGATATTTAGCTGTTACTGCTGATCAAGAGGACAAACTGACTGATGGAAAACAGTCAAAAGAATTTGTCTTCTCATGATAATATGAGGTAGAGTGAGACATTCAATGAAGGCTGGCAATGTTCTGAAAATATGAAAAATAGAAGAGAGGACATAGCTTTGCTCTACCCATTCTTTAGGAAAACTGTTTGATGATGTTAATTCCAAAAAAGATTAGAGATTTAAATTTCATTTTGTACTGTTGTATTTGAGATTCAATTTGGTCATCAGGGGGGTGGGACAAGAGAAAAATGACATTTTAGGAGGAACTCTAGACTTATTTGGTATTTTTAATAATATTTTCAAACATTCTTTTCTCTTATTTATTTATTTATTTATTAGATTTGGTCTCAGGACCAGTAAATTTACACAACAACTGCATGTTTTAGCATTTTGTACATGTATTATTTGAAATTTGATGGGTGGGACGTAAAATGTTCTCCAATTCTAGAATGACCCTCTGGAATGAAGTGATTCATAGTTATGCTTGTGTGACCAAATTGAGAGTTAACTTGAATGTTTCAATTTCTAATTTTATGCAAACTCCTTTCCCCATTCCTCCATTTCCATCTCCAACAGATTTAATACATAATATATCTAAGTGGGTCCACGCTGCCATACTATGGGGTCTATTACACATATACTGCTATAAAATCTTGACCACAGCATGCATTTGCAGGTATGTTAAACTGACATTCAGTATGCACAGTATGCATCAGTCCAGACTAATTCTATAAAACTTGATAATATTTTAATGGCATTGGATTTGTGTACAGTTAACTGTTCAGCCTTGGTGAAGATATTCAATATTATAAATGCTAGAAATAAGGTGAAAGCTGCTTTAATGTGTACCAAAGGACACTGAATAGAACAAAAGAAGAAAGGCTTGAATACTGTTCTCTGTATAAGAAATGCAAAGGGTCAGAATTGAGTTACAATCTCATTACAATTTGCATTCATACATGTTCAGTTTGCAGCCAAGCAGGATCATAGAGGAAGAACAAGTTCAGCTCCTCAAGTTCCAGAATGTCACATTATTCATACTGAATTCAAAGGCATAATTGTATGAGGTGAGTCCTTGAACTGGTGTAGATGACATCTCCACAGTCATTCTACTTTATTGGGCTGTATAATCAAAGCGAATGAAAGTATTATATTAGCTGTCTTTCAGAAACCTGCGATACGAGCTACACTACCATTCAGAAGTTTTGGGTCACTTAGAATTGTCATTATTTTTGAAAGAAAAGAAGTTTTTTTCAATGCAGATAACATTAAATGCATCAGAAATACAGTGTAGACATTGTTAATGTGGTAAATGACTATTCTAGCTGGAAACGGCTGATTTTTAATGGAATATCTCCATAGAGGTACAGAGGAACATTTCCAGCAACCATCACTCCTGTGTTCTAATGCTACATTGTGTTAGCTAATGGTGTTGAAAGGCTAATTGATGATTAGAAAACCCTTGTGCAATTATGTTAGCACATGAATAAAAGTGTGAGTTTTCGTGGAAAACATGAAATTGTCTGGGTGATCCCAAACTTTTGAACAGTAGTGTAGGTTGTTGACACACTAAGCAAGTCAAAGTTCACAGTCACAAATTGAAAATGACCCAATTTGTTGGAGGAGATGAAAAGAGTTTTACTTCACTGGAAGTAGAAGATTGTCAGATCTCAGTCTGGTCAGCAGATAAAAAGGAAAGAAGCTACTGATGTTTTACTTCGACAGCAGCCGAGTGAAGTGCTTTTTGTTATTCTGCTGCATGGAGGAGGATTTGATTAGCAGGATCAGAGGCAACCATCAACAGGCTTTGCCTCTGAGGGTATTTTTAAGCTTCTGGTCTGGCAGAAAGATCAGGGAAACGTCTAGTGTTCATTAACCACAGCAAAGGACAAGGAGGACTAAAAATGGCCGTACCAGCTGGAGGGCCAAACATAGCATGTATGACCCTCGTTCCATGAACGCCATCAAAACATGTTGAGCGATGACACACTTTCACTCAGCTATTCCTTTGAACACAAGAAGGCTTGTACTGATGACGAGTCTTTTCATTTAAGGACCGTTTGTTATGTAGCTGAGGCTGCTTGTAATAATTATTTCATTATAGTTTTAATAAATTCATCAGCAGTGTTTCTGTGCCAGGGAGGTTATGTTGTCAGTACTATTTGTCTGTTAGTAGGAGGACGTGAAAACTAAATATTTTATTTATTTATTTTATTTTATTATTCGGCGGAGAGGTGTAACAGGGCCAAAGAAAGAACCCATCAAATTTTTGTGGCACCATGAATGGGTCAAAGTTGGACTTGTGTTTGTGCATGGAACTTCTCAAGCCAAGCTCAACGCATCCTATGGTGTCAGTGTCCGTCATATTACATTTTTGTTCAAGTTTAAAAATTTTCACAGGCCACAAATTTTATCAGAATCGTCACAGATTATCCTCAGAACAAGCTTCACAAAATGTAGGTCAAATCTAATCAAACCCAAACTTTGTACATGGAGATGGAACCACATTTTGAGGAGGCACAAACAACTGTAGCATTTGACTAGTAGGGGGCACAGAATTTTCCTGTAGGCAGTATTCTGCGCTATTCCTTCAAGGTTAGCATATTAAATCATCTGAAACTATCATTTGAAATGATGAAACGAGATAATATTAAACATTTTTATGAACAATGTTTTGGAAATTTTTGGATAAATGGAAAACAATTCATCACAATTGTCTATAAGATCAACTAAACATTTTGACACAAGGACCAAGTGATTAGATTTTGGCAGTGATGCAGTTTATAGTCTGGATCCATGGATTTGTTAAAGATTTCTGTATCATTGTGAGATAGCAGCACAGTGCCACTGTAACTATGACAACAAGTGAACACTACATCAGTTGCCTGCTGACGATCACATGATTGGGATCCTACTACAGATCCGTCGCTGCAGACTTACCTGGACTTATTTGTCGAAAATGATTCAAGGAACAATTGATTAAATTGTGGGAGTGTTTCTGAGTCCCATCAATTCCAGTTACCTGCTACATATTTAGGTCACGCGATTCAGTATCCGTACATAATGTACACATTTTGTTTCATTTTGTTTGTGGGTACATCTATATTAAATGGCCACATTCTATGGTGCCGTGATTTCTGATCATCAATAACTAATAAATTAAGAAATGCTGCATTTCTTTAAAAAAAAAAAAAAAAAAATGCTGCATTTCTGACAATACCCTACGGGGAATGAACAGCCTTGGAGGAGTACTGTGCTCTTTTCTAGCTTTGTCTGTATGCACTGAAACTGAAAATTGATCAACTCGGTAATGTCACGGTAAACATATTATTTATTAATGAAATATGACGTCATTGTCATTCTAAACTTGAATAAATCAATCAAGAGTTCTCACATATGCAGAACATCTCCAACCACAAAAAATATTCAGTTTTGACTTTGCACCGTAAATACTGTGTATATTGTATATATTACTGAAGCAGTAATTAAAAAATATTATGGATTTCAGCTTTAAAGGTTTCATTAGTATTCTAAGGGGTAGACCGGAGGGGCAGTTGAATATTAATACCGCTCTAAAGAAGTTCAGCATAATTCATGTTAGACATGGCTTCAGGTGAAATTAGGTCTGCAGAGTATAAGCTGTTTGCATGGATCTGAGGCCGGAGGGAAGGAGATGGCCGCTGTTGAGGGGTGTGAGGTGCTACTTGTGATGGGAAGTGGGGCGGGCTCGGCTCTATAAATAAGTGAGCGAGCCCAGGATTCAGAGGATGTGCCCCCAGCAATACATGTCTATCAAGATTATTTCAAGAAACACGTGGAGCTAACCTTGGGGCTGGCACCTTATCCCGACTACTCTGTGAGTTAAGGCGAAGAGAGCTGCAAAACAAATAGCCAGACAAACAAAGATTGCGGGCATTGTTTAGTCTTTGAGAGAAAATAAACAAACACACATGATGTTAGAGGGCACAGCCTGGTCATTTTGAAAAGCAAACATTCCTGGAAAGGAAGAAAAAACAAACACACATTTTGGAGTTCTGGAGCCTCACATGTTCCTCGTTGGTGCGTTTTGAATAATAATCTAAATGACGTCTCCAGGGACGTCATATTTTTCCTGAAAAAGTTAACTACTTATTCCTTATCTGGATAAAGTAGTTTTCCCTCATATTATGTGGAATGGGGAAACTGTAATTCTGATTTTAAATGACAACACTGGAGTGAAAGATGAAAATACCACTAACATCATTCAATGAGATGCTGGTCCTGGTTTTGCCAATATAAAATATAAATATATATGTAAAACACGGTGCAGCTACCTGTCGGTGAACAGACTGGTTTTCCTCTGAGCATTTGATTTCAAATTACCGCTGATTCCGAGTTCCCCTTACAGTCAGAATCGTGTCGAGTAATACTGAACACGCTCTTTTTATTTCTGCATACATTGCCTCCCGTTTGAACAAGCGAACCCTTCCATTGTGCTTTCACCTCGGAGAAATGAAAAGAAACGGAGCCTTTACAGCCCAGTGACAATGAAAGAAAGTGGAGCAGACAAGGAAACCACGCAGACAATCACGATAAAGTGAATTACTTAAACTGAGGTATCACTTTTCCCCTTTCATCACTCACTTGTTAGCTCACATTACCAATTCAAAAGTCCTGCCTTAATCCTGGCTGCACCATCTGAAGAAACAAAGACGGCACTCAATCAAACTAAATCCTGGTCTCAGTGGATTTGTAAAATCCACCAGGACCTCTGAGGAAATTATAACGTGTGATCTATTTAATATGGAGATGATATTCAACCCTCTACAATGAGGAGAAAATCACGTCTTTCCACCCAAGCTGTTTTTAAGTCTTGTGGGAAGATCCCAGTTAATCAATACAAGACTCAACTCCTTCGAGACGCTTCCAAATCAAGTCACAGGTCTTTATGCTTAGATTATAAGTCAGTTCAAGTCTCCCAGGTATCTGAATACTGACTGATCAAATATTGTGGCATTTGACTTTCACTTTCTTTTTATACGATGTCCGTCCCAAAAAATAGTTGCACACTCTAATATTTCACTGGATCGCCTTTAGCTCTGAGAACGACACACATTTGCCATGACATTGTTTCAATAAGCTTCTGCAATGTTAGCATTTATTTCTGTCCAGAGTTGCATTCATTTTCTACCAAGATCTTATATTGATGATGGGAGAGTCGGACTGCTGCACAGTCTTCTCCATGGGGCTGAGGTCTGGACTCTGTGGAGGACAATCCATGTGTGAAAATGACGTCTCATGCTCCCTGATCCACTCATTCTCAATGTGAGCCCCATGAATCCTGACATCGTCATCTTGGAACATGTCCATGTCATCAGAGAAGAAAAACTCCATTGATGGAAAGACCTGGTCATTCAGTATATTCAGGTAGTCAGCTGACCTCATTCTTTGGGAACATAACGTTGCTGAACCTGACCAACCCCAGATCATAACCCTAAACCCCCACAGGCTGGTAGACACTAGACATGATGAGTGCATCACTTCATCCTCCTCTCTTCTTACCCTGATGCCCCCATCACTTTGGAACAGGGTAAATCTGGACTCATCAGACCACATGACCTTCTTTCATTGTTCCATAGTCCAATCTTTATGCTTCCTAGCAAATTGAAGCCTTTTTTGTTGATTAGCCTCACTGATCACTGGTTTTCTTAGAGCTACAGCTGTTTAGTCCCAATCCTTTGAGTTCCCTTCACATTGTGCATGTGGAAATGTTCTTACTTTCATTATTAAACATAGCCGTGAGTTCTACTGTTGATTTTATACGATCATCGAAGAGTTTGTTCTGACCACATTTGTTCCTCTAAGATGATGGTTCTCCACTATCCTTCAGGTTTTAATAATGTGTTGGACGGTTCTTAACCTGATTTTAATAGTTTCATAAATCTCCTTAGTTTTCTTTGCTTGATGCAGGGCGATAATTTGACCCTTCTGAGACAGATTAACATCCTTTCCATGACCACAGGATATGTCTTCCAACATGGTTGTTTAAGAAATGAGAAGCTCCTCACTGCATCAGCTAGAGTTAAATAAGTTGTTGCAGCTGAAACATATTCATCACTGCAGTAATTATCCAATGGAAGGCTCTTATCTATTTGCTTAGAAAAATCCAAGTGGCAACATTTATTTGGACAGGCAGTGTACATTAGACTGATTTGAATTTTGATTTATGCAAATGTGTTTTCTCTTGAGTCTGAGACCCAAGTCCAAGTCTTGTGCTCTACTCTGATAGTGTGATCGTATCTCATCTCCATATAAGACCAATAATGTAAATTTTTTCATGCTTAACTACAATTTGTAGTAATAATGTTTTACACTGAAGTACCATACACTGTGAAAACAGCTGTAATACCTTAAGCAAACCTTCTAAAGTCTGAAGAAATAATCCTGAAGTCATCACCAGAGTTATCGCAGTTTGGGCTTAAGACTTCACACTTATATCAGAGAGTCTGTGCTACAAGCTGGGGGAGGGAAGTTTGAGCGCCATGGACAGAAAGAGTCTTAAAAGACATTATTCAGCTGTATCATAGTCGGTTTAGGATCCTGTTCTTCGGTGGGGAGTCATTCTTGGGCTAAAGGTCAAGATGTCTCAACAGTGATGCTTTGATTTTCATCCTTCTTCTTTTAAACCTATTTCTACTAATCCCCCCACAGAGTTGTGGGGGGTAAATTTGGCAGATTACTCCCTTAAAAATATTTCTGTCTGCAATATCAGCAGACAAGGTATGATTAATGTTGAGGGAAGGCGTTGGTTTGGTAAATTAGCTGGTTATGGTATAACAATAAACAACAATAAAAGCTGAATTAATTTCTGGCCTGTGATTCATCCCACACCTCTGTCTATTCTGTCCCCAAACCAACTTTTACATCTTTACTCTCCATCTTTCAAGGCTACACTCTGACCCGTGCTAACCCTGAATGTTTAATTAATCCTTTCAGAACATCCACAGGAATACTGATAAAATTAGCTACAAATTAAAGCTGGCCTCTTTTATAACCTTGCAGATGTACCACTTGACATGAACAATAATGAAAGATCCAAGCTCCTGCTTCGACTCGCTGAGTGGACCATTTGGAAACCAACACTGTGTCGCGGAGTTAATGATGACACTTTCCATCACTTGTCATTGCATATTATACATTCATTTCCCACAGTGACCGGATATAACGTATGCACCCTCTTCTGAGGTGTTCTCAGTCTGCTGTATCCTGTCTGCATGGTCAGTCGATCTGCTGAAAAATGTTAATTAAGTTTGTTTTAATGGCTAAACTTCTGGCTTTTGTGGGTGTTATGGTTGCAAAATATATGCTTTTATGATAGTATCAGTTTGTTTACCGAATAAAGTACACCGGCAACTTTCCTAGCTTCAATGTAACTTTACCAGTAACCTCCATGGTGTCAGTGTTAACTAACAGTTAGCTGAAAAATTTCTTTTGTGCTTTTAGTAATATCTGGAGTTTATACCACACGTGTGACTGTGAGAGAAATAACATCGGTGTGTTTTACCAGGTACACATTCTAATATTTTTTCACATTAATATGTGACATTATATGCTCAGGCTGCTGTATCGTGTCTCCGTGTAATACAGGGGGTAAGTCGATTTTTACCGTAAGTCGGAACTCTGGTGAAAATGTAAACAAAGCCGTTACGTGCATCACATTATCGATCAGTTCTTTGGAAAAGTCATGAATACTAACGGAACACCGTAGGTCAAGGACCCCCTTTATCTGGAGTTTTTAACCACAAGTGCGACTGTGAGAGAAATAACGTCAACATGTTTTACCAGGGCCCTGCTCCCGCAAATAAATGGCGGATCTGGTGCCAAAGAGTGAATGCTCCGAGCTCGATTCGTCACACAACGCAAGAGAGAGTACACAACCCTGACAACTGCTCACATCAACTTGTTGAAAAGTCAGCTTTTCATCTTAATCAGGCGTGTAAGAGAGGGAAAGTATTTTTACATGATTACAGTAAACTGTAGTACACTGGGAATGCACTTCAAAATGCAAATGTCCAAAGGCTCACAGTAGCAGTAAAATGTTCATGATGGCAGCTGGTTAGAATAAGTAGCTTCCAGTGTGGATTTGCGTGCAGGATGGCCTGTCAGAACATTTTGAGTGGAGCTTCAGTCTACTACAAATCTAAAGATTCTCTCTCTCTCGCTCTGTCTCTCCATCTGCCTGTTTTTCTCACCATCCCATCGTCTCTCCGTCACTACAACAGCAATCATCTCTAACTCCTTCCCCCTTACACATCAGGATTTTTTATTTTTTTTTACTTTTAGTCCTTTCTCTCCATCACTCGTTCAGCTGTGGAAGCTATGAAAAAGAAAATCAGGGTTGATCCATTAAGTTTCTTATTCTCTGAGAGAAGTCACACAAACCGATCGCTGAGTTCTGCGGCTGAGAAAGCCACAATCCAGCAGCTCCAATCTAATCTCTTCTATCTCCACCGAAACTTGCCAACACCTGAAATCTGCGATGACTGCATCTGTTCACACACATGCGGACAAAGATGCGCACACACACGCACGCACGCACGCACACACACACACACGTACACATCCGTGATTACGCTTGATTTCCTTCCCAAACCTTCCACCTCCCCCCCTCTAAGGTTTAAATCAGCACCTTACTGACTTGATGGAATGCTGATTGGAGTCTCAAGTGAATGGGTTTGAGCCGTGCACCGTTAGGAGTATTTGAAAGCATCAAGGAAAGTACTCACCAAGTGATTTAACTCAGAACAGATATGGTTTTGTTGAAAAAGTGGGAAAAAAGAAAAGAAAAAGGAAAGCGGTGAAAGCAGCAGCTTGATATGGAGGTTGAGCTCAAAATTCGACGAGGCTTTTGGCTCAATATGGAACATGTGGGACTCCAGAGCAACACAGAAAACATGCTCACACACTGCTGTTTGGCTGGTCGAGTAAATTATACGAACATGACTTATTAATGTGACTGTGCTGGATTTATTAATAATGAAACGTCACCTAAGATACATTATCACTGTTAATGTCTTGAGGCAAAACAACGATCGGCGTGTCTTGTGAACCGAATGCAGCAATAATCTTTGGGGTTTAAATGGGTTTAATACTGTATTAGAACACAAATCTTTCGGTTCCTAACCTCTTGAAGTCTTGTTTATCTTCTTTAGTTTCCATCTTCATAACTATTCCATCTCAAGTGTTCTGTATATGGTAAGCTGCAAGGCAGAGAGCCCAGTACAGTTGCACTGGGAGGTACTGGGCACCAACATATCGGACTCCTGCCAAGGTTACTGCTGAGTCTGGCCCCATGTTCAAACACTATCACATGATACAATTGAAACAGAGATGCTTCTGCCTATATCGTTCCAACGCAGATTTGTGGTTCAAGTGTCAAAGTGTGAAAAGGTAGGAGGATTTTAAACGAGGTCGACTTTAGTATAAAAAACCTGCATGAAATCAACCCTCCTCAAGTTACCAGTCTAGATCTGTCCCATAAACCATTAGCATAACTTGTTTTTTTCTCTATCCGAGTGTTTGTGTAAGAATAAAATTATCATATTTTGTTTCTAATAGACATGAAGCATGAGGTGGATAAAAAGCAGATTTGTCTCACAAAGACCTTAGGTTAATCTGGCTGAGCTAAAAGGAATACAAAACAGTTGGGCTATGAATTCAAGTAATGCTGTTTGTGCTCCCCAGAACCAAATGAGAAATCTCGCAGTACACTGCAAACATCAAGTGAAAAGATGGCACTTTGCCACTTTTATATGAAATTGGAGTGAAAAATAGCTGCTGAACAGAGCAATTTTGGCAATCTTTTAGATCTCCAGCGCAGACCTTTGGACCTAGCTAGCAGCGTGTGACATATTTTCCACAAGGGAATAAACAAAATACAACAAGTTAGACAAAAGGTCAGATGTAGCGTGGCATCATGAGCTGCAACACCTAAGAACATAAATCAAAATATGGTAATTTAAGCAATGGAAAAACACAAAACGAGCCGATTAATAAACAATATTTTTTAAAAAAAAGTATAAACATGTGGCCAGAACCAACATGCAGAGTTCTGCACCCTTTAAGGCCTTTTCCACAGCAGGAAAGTAACAACCTGAACTTCTTCGGAGCTGCCGTGTTTTACAAACTGGGATATTATCTGTCAATGAAAATAATGCACCACCTTGAATCACCATTTGCTATTAAAAGGGCCATCACAAAGCAGTAATATTAATTTTCCTTGTCACTAAATATGGAAAGAGTTCATCCCAAAGCTGAAAGTTTTTTGCTTTGTGTTTGTTATGGTGGTTCTTTGTTGTGGCGATTAGCGTGATCAGTCATGATCAAAAGCTCTTCCAGCCGGCCCCCTGAGAGTACCTGAGACCTGGATTTGGTATCATGTCTTGATCAGTTCAGGATTAGCTAAAACAAAAACACAGCCAGCAGTTGAGTTTAGAAAAAAAGAAGGATCATTTGTTTTCTTGCCAAGAGTTAGATGAGAAGATTGCGACCACTCACATATCTGTACACACAATGTGAAGCTAAAGCCAGCGGCTGATTGGCTTATCTTAGCATTAAGACTGGAAACAAAGGGAGAAGCCAAGCCCCGAGGAGCAGTACAAAGCTGTGTGGTGATTTTGATGTTGTGGCCACTCCGGGTAGAGCAACTTGGAGTAACATCACGGCACACACTGGCCCAAAAAGCTTTGTTCAAACGTATGGAGAGAGAACTATTTGTATTATCAGAATTTTAAACATTTGGCCAATGGCATTTGGAATTATTTTACACTATTTATATTTACAGGCAGCCAACATGAAGCCAGCTGATTGGACTATGTGCATGCCCCATAGGCCCTAAAATGTAGAAGTGTGACGGAGATAAATAGATGTGTGCAGTAAACTTTCAAGGAAATCCACGGTGCATTGTGTTTAAATGTGGAAACAGCCACCTTTGCTCTATGCAGAGGTAAAAAAGGTCCCTAGCAGCATGTTTAAAGATCACTAATTATACACTATATCTTGTTTGTTTTATCTGTAATGCCTTAAATTTTTACTTATTTGTAAAGAGCCAGCCTAGCCCTTCTCCTGCGTCTTCCTGATAATCTAAGCTAACCAGCTGCTGGCTATAGCCTCATGTTTAACGGACACATATAGGAGCGGTATTGATTTTCTCATCTAACTCTTGGCAAGGAACCGAATAAGTATATTCCCTTGCCTTTTCCTTCAAATTGCAGGTTGGTAGAGGCTGTTCCTGGGGTGGAAAAGGCCCATTTCTTTATTAAACGTCCACAGCAAAGCAGCAGGTTTACCATGACAGGCACCAAGCCATGCAAAGGGGGTTTAACATTCGAGAGGCGAGCGACCAGATCTGAAGCCCACTGGTATATTCACACCTCCTTGGGGAGCATTACAGGGGAGCGGAGGATCTTCACACAAATGTGAATGTGAAATGAAAACATGACACAGAAGGACGCATCCTCTGAATCCTCTAAGCGGATATACTGATGAGTGCACCTGACAAGACCATGGGCCGTGTTGACGCCATTGTTTCTGTTTTTCTTCTGGCAGTGTTTGCTAGCTGTAATCTATAATCAATCTCGCATTTACCCTTGAATGTATCCACCTGCAGCAATGGTCTCTCCCTCATTACGGGCGTCCCGCAGTGTGAATATAAATGTCCAACCAGCCATCACCATCAATCTTTACTCAAAGATTGTCCCAGACGTGACGCTCCATTACCTCTGTGTTGTGGCAGTATGTATGTGTGCTTCCCTGAGCTTTTAGTGACTGTGTTGGTTGTTACAGCAAAGCATGTTCTGTTCAGTAGCGTCTCCGACCCCAGCTTCAGAAACCACGCAACCTTGTTAGCCCTGTTTGCCCCCAGCAGCAACAGCAGGCGTAGCGGCACTCACGCTGGCAGTGACCCCAGGAGCGGCGGGTCCATCCCCAGCAGCAGTCCACCCTGGCCCCATACCGGCACAGTCCATTGGATGAGGCCATCTGCCGCGGCCACCTGTGAGTGGACGACATTATTAGTTTGCAGCCAATTAAAATGTCTTAATGAAAAGCAGCGTGTTTTTTCATTATTTTTAAAATGTTGCTTGAGTGCTTCAAAGCACTTTCCTGCTGTGGAAAGAAAAATTGAGCAAGAGGAGATGCAAAATAAATACAGTCAAGTGGATAGTGTATGGATTTAAAAGCTAAAAAATGTGAACACAGCCTTAAAACAGCCTACTTTGGACGAGCTGCTTGAGGAGATGAGGCTTGCAAAGTCAGTAACTTCTTTTAAATCACTTCTTAAAACCCACCTTTATAGATTTGCTTTTATACGAAGTTAACTTTCAGCTTTAATTAGTTTTAGTGTTCTAAATTATGTCCCATTTATTTTATACACTCTCTCTCGTTTTATTTTAATTTTAGCTGGTTGTTTCCTTGATGTGATGCCATCTCTCTAATTCCTAATTCTCTAATTTTTTTGATTTTTAATTTCTAACTTTTAACCCTTCATCTGCTTTAATTTTCAAACTGCCTAGTTCCCTAGTTTGATATGCGTGCTAATCTTGCTAATTCTTCATTTAACTTATCATTTTTACTATTTATTTTAATTGACTGCTCTGCCTTGTCTCCTTATTTCTTGCTTGATTGTCTGTGTTGTATGTTTTAACTGTCAAAGCACCTTGAGAACACTGTTCTTATGGGTGCTATATACATCAAGTTATTATTATTATTATTTTTAATAAAATGGACGATACAAGATAAATTCCCAAATATCACATAAAGATGGTTGGAGTACTTCTGCAAACTGCCAATGCTCCCAGTTCTACAAACACAGTCGTGGAATTAGTTAAATATAGACACTTCACAAATATCCACAGTTGGGCATGAATTCAAGTCCTCTTTTGATAGATTATTTCCCAAGTTTTCAATTTCCAGTGTTTTTTT
This sequence comes from Amphiprion ocellaris, assembly GCF_022539595.1. Lineage (NCBI taxonomy): Eukaryota > Metazoa > Chordata > Actinopteri > Pomacentridae > Amphiprion > Amphiprion ocellaris. The sequence continues at coordinate 19,766,103 of NC_072769.1, read as the reverse complement.
TTCTCTTCCAACAGGTGAGCACAAGGGCTCTTGAACAAATTGAAAAGCCTTTTATCAGTTTTTTAATTCATTTTGATGAAAAAATCAATGGGGCTACAGAAAACTGACTTGACCCTAACTCCAATGTGTGTCAAAAATGTTTTGTCAATAACAAGTCATTAATAAATGTCAAGGACCCCAGTTCTGTGACACTTTCTGTGCTTCTGTGTGCAAGAAGAAAGGCACTAATATTGCCGCTTTCCAGAGAGAGTGGCGAGACTGTTGTTGCATCAAATGCCAGACGATCATGACAAATGACAGCACATTGCACTCTCCCAGATCCTGAGGTGACGTCTTTCAACTTCACTCCCATTTTTCATCGCCCTAACACAAAGGTACGTATTCAGCTTGCTATTAATAAAGGGCTCATTCCAGAATTGGGACGGGGGACAAGAGAAAAATGGCATTTTAGGGGGAACTCCAGATTTATTTGGTGTTTTAAAAAATATTTTCAAACATTCTCTTCTCATAGTTTTTTTCAGATTTGATCTTAGGACAAGTAACTTTACACAACAACTGCATGTTTTAGTATTTTGTACATGGATTATTTGAAATTTGATGGATGGGACCTAAAATGTCCTCCAATTCTGGAATGACCCATAACCAGTTTATTTTCATACAGGACAGAGAAAACCAGAGAATATTATACACTTTGCACAGTGTGAAACTGGGAATTTTTAGCTCTTTTGCTTTAAAAACAACATATGATTAACTGGTTATATAAAAATTGTTCATGATATTTAGTCACATAACCTTTGAGCAAGCACCAAATTCCCACCACACAAGCAGTATTTTGTACATGGATTATTTGATATTTGATAGGTGGGATGTAAAATGTCCTCCAATTCTGGAATGACCCAAGGACAAAGAGCATGTCTTTAATAATAGCAATAATAATCACACCTGAGAAGGAAATATTTAACATTTTGACATTTGATTTGAACAATTTGGATTCACTTCATAGCTGTTTCCTCTCTCTAAAGGTATATAAAATGTATATTTGAGGCAGTAAAACTGAGGCATGTGAGGATTCTGAACACTGACTTTTTTCATGCTTCACTGCTGCAGATTATCGTTGCATCCTGGAAATAAAACTGATAGCACATCACATCGTGTTGGTTCGTGCAATGTCAAACTGGAAACCCGTGTTGAAAGCCCATCGGAGCCAATTTCAACTTCGCCTTCAGCGTGCACCACTGACACTCACATCCGAGGACGCCATGGTGCTGCTGTGTTCATTTTAAGGCTTGTGAAAAAGATTAGAAACTATGTACTTCCGGGTGCCCTTGAAAACGCAGTATTTTCCTCCACTGACAATTTCATGACAGTGAAGATACTATCGTCTCTGCTACAGAGGGAATGGGCAGGTATTAGTTTTATACAGATATAGGTTATTCTCCAAGCACTGCAATTCCTCTCAGAGAAATTATTGCCGGATGTTTTTGTTACACCATGTTCTTTTCTGCGCAGAGCAAGAAATAGCTTTTTGGCAGACAGAGCATGTGGATTACCTTTTTATCTGTACCAAGGCCGACCATGTACTCACGGAGAAAATAGAGCGAAGGAATGAGTCCATTTAAGGATAGCGATGAAAAATCCAAGCCACATACTTTCAGAGGCCAGCTTTGACATGCTACCTAAAACCTAGCAAATAATACATGAATCAGTGAGTAGGCCAGATCTGGGTGAATTTTTCTGAAAATAAATACAGCAAAACTGCATCTTTCAGCACCGAGAATATTTCACTGTCATTTGAAGAGGTGTGGAAGTTTCACACAGATCGCTGAAAACCTCCAAACCAAAGCTTTTATTTTGCACAGAGGAGCCAGAAACACTGTAATCCTTCACAAAACAGAAGAGAAGTTCTCTTGATACACTTGCCTTCCACAAAAACACGCTTTCTTTGGTACCTCGATGAGAAAGTGAGGCTGTTGCTCAATATTCAAGACACATCCCTCGGCGCTATCCCTGCCTATTAGTGTCTCTATGCCAAGATGAGGAAATGCTAATGCTTGCCCCCGCTGCCAATCACCTCATTGGGAAAAAAAGGCAGATGGATGCTAAGTGAGAGTGGCAGATCCAGGGAAAATGTTTGTCTGCTGCCTGGCAAAGCAGGAAGGCAGTCAGTCAGGCGAGAGGAGAGGAGAGGAGAGAAGAGGAGAGAAGAGGAGAGGAAACAAGAGGAGAGGAGAGGAGAGAAGAGGAGAGGAAACAAGAGGAGAGGAGAGGAAACAAGAGGAGAGGAGAGGAGAGGAGAGGAGAGGAGAGGAGAGGAAACAAGAGGAGAGGAGAGGAGAGAAGAGGAAACAAGAGGAGAGGAGAGGAAACAAGAGGAGAGGAGAGGAGAGGAGAGGAAACAAGAGGAGAGGAGAGGAGAGGAGAGGAGAGGAGAGGAGAGGAAACAAGAGGAGAGGAGAGGAGAGGAGAGGAGAGGAGAGGAGAGGAGAGGAGAGGAGAGGAGAGGAGAGGAAACAAGAGGAGAGGAGAGGAAACAAGAGGAGAGGAGAGGAGAGGAGAGGAGAGGAGAGGAGAGGAGAGGAGAGGAGAGGAAACAAGAGGAGAGGAGAGGAGAGGAGAGGAGAGGAAACAAGAGGAAAGGAGAGGAAACAAGAGGAGAGGAGAGGAGAGAAGAGGAGAGGAGAGGAGAGAAGAGGAGAGGAGAGGAGAGGAAACGAGGAGAGGAGAGGAAACAAGAGGAGAGGAGAGAAGAGGAAACAAGAGGAGAGGAGACAAGAGGAGAGAAGAGAAGAGGAAACAAGAGGAGAGGAAACAAGAGGAGAGGAGACAAGAGGAGAGGAGACAAGAGGAGAGGAGAGAAGAGAAGAGGAAACAAGAGGAGAGGTGAGGAGAGGAGAGGAGAGGAGAGGAGAGGAAACAAGAGGAGAGGAGAGGAAACAAGAGGAGAGGAGAGGAGAGGAAACAAGAGGAGAGGAGAGGACAGTAGAGCAGAGGAGAAGAGGAGAGGAAAAGAAGAGAGGAGAGGAAATAAGAGGAGAGGAGATGAGAGAAAAAACAAACAAGAAGGAAAGAAGAAACTGTAAAAATGGGTAACAGAAGGGACATTGTGGGGATCTGCTGCCCCTCCATCCTATAAAACCTTTTCACATAAAACAAAACAGGAACTTCTCTCCCTGTGGCCAAATGCATTTAACTTGGAGAATGGTGACACCTTGAAGAACCCCTGACAACCTCCCATGACATTTCAGTGATATTTAGATCCGTCGACGGCAGCCTGATTTCCTCCGGATGTTTTGAAAGCCTCTCTTAACTCATTCCTAAGTGTGCGCAAGGTAACCGCCACATTAGAATATGGGGGCATCAGGTGGGGAGAGTTTATGCTGCTTTGGATGCACCTGTTCCTGATGGTCTCTTATTCACTTGCCAGTTATAAAGTAATCATCCCATCTAATGACTCCCAGTAGAAAGCTTCCCATGCAACACCACAGCTAACAGTTTTGGGGTTAAAGAGATATTTTGATTTCTGCCAGCGCTCTACTTGTTAAAACAGAACGCCGAGTCCATGTTCTGCATTTCTTACACACTCATTGTGCCGTAATGGATTTGGATAAGAGCTGAAAACTCTCGTATGATGTGTTAAGTCACCCTTGTAGTACTATCTGACACTTTGTTCATGATTAAGTGGAGTTTAGCGCCAATCCCTGTCCTTGATCTCTCCATTTAGCCTTTTTTTTCTGTCTAACAGTAAAAAAAAACTCAGAAATTGTGTGACTAACTCTTTTGTTGTTGTGCCACCTTCTCTTTTCCAGTATCTCTGGAAGTCCTTCATTGCTGATTATCACCTCTAACGGTGTCGACTGTCATGTGTGTAGAGAACTGAGACAATGTTTGCTGCTAATTAGCTTCAGTTGGATTCCACAGTGTCGTGTGGTGGGAATTTGGTGTTTGCTCAAAGGTTACGTGACTAAATACCATGAACAATTTTTATATAACCAGTTAATCATATTTTTTGAAGCAAAAGAGCTTAAAAACTTGCAGTTTCACACCGTGCAATGTGTATAATATTCTCTGGTTTTCTCTGTCCTGTATGATAATAAAATAGTTATGGGTCATTCCAGAATTGGAGGACATTTTACTTCCTACCCATCAAATTTCAAATAATCCGTGTACAAAATACTAAAACATGCAGTTGCTGTGTAAATGTATTTGACCTAAGACCAAATATAAAAAAACTATGAGAAAAGAATGTTTGAAAATATTCTTTAAAACACCAAATAAGTGTGGAGTTCCTCCTAAAATTTGGTTTTTCTCTTCTCCCAACCCCCCTGATGACCAAATTGTATCTCAAATAAAACAGTTAAAATGAAATTTATATCTCCTTTTTTCGTATTATTCTTTTCATTGATGTCTCTTGTAATTGTGGGAACTTTTTTTAATCAACATAATATTTTAAATAATAATTATTATGCATAGAACGTGTGTCCCACAACAACCCTGTTAGCATAACCTATTTACCTCATGCAACCCTGCTATGCATATTATCACAGTAAGACAAATTATTTTGACTGTTTTCCATCAGTCAGTTTGTCCTCCTGATCAGCAGTAACAGCTAAACATCTAGCTTCTACTGCTGAGAAAAAGCTGACATTAGCAATCCTGGTTCTGTGATGATTTTATTTTTATATAATCCCTTGTTAGTCCCACGAGGAGAAATTTGCAGTTTTCACATAGTTGGCCACATCGGGGTTTGAACCGATGATCTTCTGTCGGTAGTCCTGATACTTAGCCATTGCACCACTACTGCCACTGAGTAGCAGGCAACAAATAAAACATGGAATAAAAATGGTACAAAAGTCCTCCAATTCTGGAATGACCCTTGTGCTAAAGTTGTGGATTGTTGGTCCAACAAAAACAATCAATCTGAAGATGTGAGTTTAGCCTCTGGAAAGGTATACTTTCCTCTTTTCTGATATTTCGAAACCAAAACGATTAAGCCATAAAACAAAGGAGATGATAAAAGTAGCAGAGTAGGAACTCCTACGTGGATGGTGGGTGAGAGTTGTCTGGGAGGTCTGTTCGGTGCAGCAAGAAAGAGACGGGAACATCTTGAGATGCAACAGGTCCTGGATTACTGCTTCAAATGTGTAATGCTTTCTCCTACACGCTCACATATAAATACACATGCATGGTAAATATGGAGTCACTTTGTACGACCTCTCTGAGCTGAGTCTAGCCTGCAGCGCTTGTGCATCTCAGTGCAATCTGAACTTGAAACAGAGGGTTTAACGCAATTCATCAGCTTTATCACATCAACACCGCAGCAATGTCAAACACACAGTTTTCATTTTTTACAGCCTTTATGAGTTGATAATTATGACAGTCAACAATGGGAGCTGAGGTGACACCACACAATAACAAGGACCATTTTCTCAGATGTATCTTGTCCTCTAAACTGAAAGCTGGCATATCGAATGGACGTGAGCATAATACCTGTATTTATTACCCTGAAGCCCTGAATAATGATTCTAAATTGCACTAAGCCTTGAGGGAACTCAAGCAGATAATTATTACCCTTCACGCATGCCGTGTGACACCTCTTCTCAAGTACAGACCTAAAGACAAGGTTCTCTCCTCAGAACCTGAGAGGCTGATATCCAACAATGGGGACGCCATTCTTCTTCCATTGTTTTAGTAATGGATACAGAGCTGGCTGGTCTCCCTTTACCTGACAGAAAAGAGTCCATTTCTCACAGGAAGTGTAGCTGATAATCAGGACCATGAAAGTATACGGTGTGTATTCACTGTGATGATAATTTAATCAATCCATCATCCATCCATGACTAAAGCATGCAAAGCGTGACGGCTGAGTGGATTTTCCTCGCAAACATCCAGAGAGGTTGACTGCTGGATTTGTAGCATCACGGTGCGAAAGACTTGCTCAAACCTGCCGAGCTCAGCTGGAGGCTGGAGGCGTGTGGAGTCAGAGGGAGTCTGCCGTTAATTGACCTCGTCAGCTGCATGCACAGCCAGATCTGCATGCAGACTGCCACGACTGACACATTAACACCAGGGAACCATGCGGCCATACTGACAGGCACGGGCAGCAGAGTTTTAAATTTAAAGTGATAAATCCGCTTGCTAAATTCAAGCGGCATTTTTAATGCAACGGAGACACGGTGGAAGTCAACACAACACTACAGCCCTGCGATAAACACAGTTTTGTTGCTGCTTCCGACGAAGGAAGTCGTGTGTTGGCACAACTCCGTGACTATTTTCAGGATAAACACTGAAATGACGGTGGCGCAATCGCATAATAATATCTTACAATGGAATGCAATGGGTTTTTTTTCTTCCATTACGCTACATTCATTCAGCACTTGTGTTCATAGATGTTAACAACTGTGAATGCACTGCGACCAAACGTACGGTTAAAGCATGTTTGACACTGCAATAAAACTAGAGCTAAGAGGATGTTTTTTTTTTGTTGCAACAGTTACAATGGATTGATTGTTTGGTGAGAATGTGTTTGCTGTTAACCCCTAGATGCATAAATGGGTCAAAAACGAGTCAGTGAGGTTGTTTTCTTTCAATATCTTCATAATGAAAAGCTTTTATTGTTTCATTTTCCAGCTATTCCTCAAAAAACCTGCTCTTGATATCATTCCAATTTTTAAGGTACCTTAAATACTTTTTAAAAACTGTAATAGGAAAAGGGTAGAAAAAATGTCTATAAAATGTTGTTGACATTTTTCTATTGCTGTTCGGTGTAACATTCTTTTTCAATTATCAAAATGTTCAAAAATCTGTGATAATGTGAAAAATAAACATGTCAAATATTAAATCAGTCTTGTGTGGACAAAAATAGAATATAAACAATAATGCAATCGATTGTTATTTACCAAAATAACAATAATGGCATAGAAACACATTGATTCTTATTCATTTCTGTTTTTTTGACCCACTTATGGAGGACTGTGTGGTCCAGTTACTCATACATCTAAGTGTTAACCCTTTGATGCATAACCTGGGTCAAAAGTGACCCAAATCCAATGGAAAATGGGTATCTCCTCATGTGATCTACACATCAAAGGGTTAACACCAATCAAAACTGACGCATTTGTTGCAGTAATGTTGAATTACATTACAGCGTAGAAGCTCACACAGTGTTTTGTGTTGCAGACTCAGCCAGCAGCCAACAACAGGACCTGACCTTGCAGCAAACTTTTCCTACTTTCTTTCTTTCCATCTTTGGGCTTGGCAGAGGACATAGCAGCTTGCACTTTAATCACACATCCTTCACATTAGAGGACTTGCAAGGTTATTACTGTAACAAATCCTAACAGTCTGCACAGGCCGTACTGTCCATGTAGCACTTATTTGAATAAGATGAAATAACAGATGGAGCAGCGGTATGAACAAAGAACAGAAGTTCTGCGCCGACTGCATTTTCCATAGGAAGATAGTGAGTTGATTATTATCATATATGCCTTGTTCAGTGCGGTACTGTAGTTGAGTCCGTGTTTCTCAACACCAAACCGTCTGTCAGTGAGATGTGACGCTCACACAACATACGGTAAGACTGCATTTTGCATCTTGTTGACGCTCTTCATCACTCTCACTGACATATGCCAGACAGCGGGAAAGAGACGCTGAGAAAATTCCACATTATTTTTTACCTCATAATCGCCGGTTGGGCCACTCATTCATCCTGACTTTTCACACTCATTCTCAACCTCCGAGAGCCCAAATGTGGCTCTGATATTACAGTACCAACAAAAGCTGGCACTAGTCCACGGCTGTGGATTATTACTGAGGAGGTCTGGTATGTGCTGCCTGGCTGTGTTAGACTTAACAACTTAGTGACATCACTGGAGAGGAATATCCTCCACTGTATGAGCTGCCTTTCACTTTTTCAACGTCTTTGCGGCTACATGACACGAAATGGCTGTTCTGGGATCCTTGGCTAGAATTTAAAAAAAAAGAAAAAAGGCAACAACACACACAGTACAATGTTTTTAGAGACAGACTTGCAGGTAAGCACATTATGTGCAGCTATGGGAGAACAGAATTATCTTGCCAATGATGCCCGTGAAGGACCCTTCAGGACTAGATGGATAAGCCTGTTAGGAACACTCTCTAAAAGGCAATAAGTGAGGAAGACTGGGTAATAAATGGCTTTTCTGCTTGTGCTCAGTCTCAGGGGATGTTTTCTCAATGAATTAATATTGAAACGCAGACTCAGGCCTGGGCAAGTTTATACCCATAAAAATTGCCAATTTATGGCCACGGTGACAAGCCACTCCATCAGCAGGGATGTTAATAATGTACAATATGCTGCTGCTAGGTTCAAGCAAATGATTATTACACAAAGGCAGTGCGTGAAATAAAGTTAAAGCCCTACACATCTCATCCGAACACAGCCTGTCACACAGACATTAGCCAAGGTGATTAGGAAGAATAAACGTACCAAATAACAATAACAAACGTGCTGGCAAATGCTTAAAGCACTTCTCTGCCCTCTCCTTCATTCTCTGGAGCACGCCAACACTCTTTTACCTCTTCAAACCTTTGATATCCAAATTGCTTCTTTTGAAATACTTTTGAACGCAGCAGAAAACTGAACTGAAAGAGCTGAGGAGAGAAAAAAAAGAGCTGCATACCTGTCGATGTCAAAGTCTATTAACAAGCAGGTGGAATGGCAGTCAGTCTGACAGTTTTTTCTGAAATGCATGCACACTTTTTCAATAGCAAGTTACCTCCAATAATCTTCAAAGTTTTTCATTCATTCGAAAAACATCGAACATGTTCGAGGATTCAGCTTCTGGAGCTCAGCCTGCCTGACAGAGATACACGAGGAAAATAAAGCACTTGGCTGCATACATGGAGACAATTTGGCAGTAGGACTTTATTTGTGTTACTCTATCACTATTTGGATGGATTTCACTCCAGATTTTTTTCTCTCCCTCTCAGCTCCAGAAATCCATTTCAGTATAACACAAACAGATTCTGACTTTATGTCCCTCTTTATAGAGTTAAAGTCTTAATAAATGATCACACAGGCAGAGAAGAAATGGACATTCTGCCATTACTGCACTGTCTGTATGGTGTTTGAACTGTACAGACCAGGGTGAGGCCTAAATCACATGAATTTTAACATGCATGACTTTAAAAAAATGTAAGAATCCACCATTTATCAAGTCAGATGCACCTATATGCAGATGGAAATCTCGGACACGTGCATTCTTTAAGGTCTGGCTGGTCTCCACGAACTTCGTAGGATTCGTGTTTGAACATGAAGCAGCAGGCAATGCGCTGTCACATCACTTTTAATAATCAGCCTGATATCCGCACAACGCGACAGCCGCTTGGCGTGATTCTGTTGCAGATGTAAACAAAACAATACCCGCTCCGAGGCACAAAAAGAAAAATAAATGATGCGCTCGGATTAATGTGCCATTAAAATAAAAGTGAGGAGAATAGGTGGGGGAAAGCTTCATTCGAGGAGCACCCCAGCTCTCCCGAGGAGCAACATGTTTGCATTTACCAGTATCACAGTTTGGAGATGTTAAAATAATGCTCCAGTTCGCAGCCACTCCAGCAAAGTAGTGTTTTCTCCAAAAGGCGCAGATTCACACGCGTCGATCGAACTGTGTTGATCGAATCGGAGCGATAAAAACCCCACCAGACCATGTGTTCCTACCTGCCGTCGAAGCTTGCACTTGTTCCCAAACAGCAGCTGCACAGCAACATCAACTTTATCCATAATTCCATGATTTCGGGAGTTACGCGCCCACGCTGCGCCGCTCCTCTCCGTAATCCAAAAGCAGCAGGTAGGAAACAAACGAGGAAAAGAAAAAAGAAGAAGAAAGGAGGAGAGTTTCTTTAAAGGTGCACCGGCAGCAGAGGTCTGCTTTCAGAATGATCATATACTGAGGAGGTGCGAGGAGAAGGAAAGCAGCCCGACGCCTGGAAGCTCAGTGACTCCGGTGAGTGGATGTGTGTGGAGCGGGACGCACTCTGCCGGGAAGAGAGCGCACAGCTCCCCTTCTCCTCTCCTCTCCTCTCCTCTCCTCTCCACTCCTCTCCTACTCTCCCTCTTTCTCTCTCCTCACAAGTTCAGGCAGCGGGCTCTCCAGCCAGCACTGCAGTCTGACCTTATCTCCCTGCTTTTCAATAACCAGCGCCGATATCCAGCCAGCAGTGGGGACTTTAAGCGTCATGACTTTGGGCAGGAGGAGGAGGTGGAGAAGGAGGTGGAGGCTCCTCCTGTGGCTCCGTGCGTACGTTTTTGGAAATGCCTTAATTAATTGCGCAGCCTGCTGAGGCACGCAGGTGCAGCGGCCACCCAGGTAGATTCACGCAGTAAAGACAATGCAGTGGAAATGACTGTAGGGGACAAAAACAGAAGCAGCACAGAAATGCAAAATGAGCAGTTTGGTAAAGTTTGAGCGCTTAACCCTGAGATGCACGAGTGAATGGACCCTACACTCTTCCGTAAGTGGGTCAAAAATGAGAATCAGTGTGTTTTTATGACATTTTTGCCATTTTAATTAAGAATGATAATTTTGTACTATTGTTTGTATAATATTTTGGTCCACACTAGCATGATTTCATGATTGAAATATGTTTATTTTTCACTTTATAACAGATTCTGAACATTCTGATAATTGAAGAAGAAGAATATTACACAAAACAGCAATAGAAGAACGTCAACATCCATGTTGTTGACATTTTCCACTGTTTTGTGCACTACATCACCTCTTATCATCAGTAACAAATATTACAATTTCTTGAAAAGTATAAAAGGCAGCTTAAAAATTTAACTGGAATGATATCAAGAACATGTTTTTGGAAGAATAGCTGGAAAATGAACTGACAACAACTTTTCATTACAAAGATATTGCGAGAAAATGACTGTGTCATTTTTGACCCATGTTAAACAAACAAAGCCTTTGGATCTGGGCAATTATTGTGAATAAAAACCTGATGTGGCTCCTGATTGGAATATGTTCTGACATAATGACAGCATTTGTGTCAAGATTCCACCGCACACTTGTTCAAATGTAAAATGTCTCAGTGTTTATTATTCCTTGACAAGAGTGTGGTTATCTCACCTGGTATTCTAACTGTGCTGATCTGCACCTCCAGTCCAGGAGGCAGGAACATAAAGGCCGCCTAGTTTCCTCATGTGACAGCCTTCTACCTCAGCAAAACCAGTGTGTCGGTGAAATAACTACCTCAACTAAATGGAAAGAAAGAAAGACTGTGTAACCAACGAACTATCGCCTTTGGAGCAGGAGATGAATGAGAGGAAGGTCTGATATGATTAGCCTACTGCTGGTTGTTCACAGTCCCAGCCGTCCTTTGATTCATGGCTCTGCTCTCCTTGTTACACCCCGTCACCCATCTGATAATAAATCTGCGTGGTGGCACAGAGGTTTGACACCAAGTGATCGGAGAAATGCTGGTTGTGTATAATTAGACGATCAATCACATCATTCTCATGGCTGGACTGTAAGAATGGGATTCTGTGATTTATTGCATTTTCAGATGACTTATGGGTTATGCAGATCACACAAATCAGGCCTCATTACCAACCAGATTCGGTCTGTTGTGGAAAAACTGAGGTTGAGAAGATGAATTTCAAAGGGTCAGTTCACCCCTCCAAAAAAAACAAAAACTGAGCGCCTCAGTTAGTTGCATCAAAGCCACACTTATAAGATTTCTGTCTTAACTTCTGAACTTTGGCAATGAGACAAAGTGGTTGTAGTGGAGGTGTGGTGTTAAATGTTGGGCGACCTCTTTGTGAACGCACCAGAATCAGAATTGTGTCAGAGGCTTTTGGACACCAAGTAGCTTAGAGTCACGACTGTAGACGAGCCATGGCCTAACATGAGGGTTTGCCAGAGCAGGTAGAGGTACGACCTCCATGTGGTACTTGCACTGTGACACATGCATCATGGAAAAACATTTATTTTTATTGGACAGGTGTATGTTGCTGCCCTGAGTCTACAATTCTACAATTTCATTTAGCAGATGCTTTTATCCAAATATTATTATTATAAAGCGACATACATCTGAGAGTAGATGCAATGCACGCAATAAAGGGTCCACGTTTGGCTGTGGTACTTCATCTAACTCATTTATTTTGCTACTGTCTGAATCACTAGATCCACTTGAATTGTCATTCTCCATGTCTTTGGTGCCGCGAGTCTAATCTGGGCCTTCATTCGAGCTACTTCAACATCTGTCAAAGTCACTGTCATCTCCAGCGATGATCTGCAGTGCAGCCTGAACACCGTATCGTTTCTGCATATTCATACAACAAATTAAAAAGAGACGCTGAAGCAGGACCAACACAGGATAATAAAATACCTTTTGTGTGTTTGTTTGTCTCTTTAATTACCACGAGAAGTGTTTCAGCTAAAGAGAAGGTGGAATTTTGGGACTGATATGCCAACCATGTGTCATAGTACATTTTATCATTCATTTGTTTAAATTAACATTATTATTAGTGTAAATGTGCTTCCAAATGAACCACAGAAAGATACATTGATTCAAATGAACTGATTGAGCTTAATTATCTGAGCATTTTTCTTATTGTGACAAATACGTCACATGGTATACAGCGACTTTTTCTAAACTGGTTATATATCAATTTAAGGAATGTGGTCAGAACAGCTTAAATGTGGTCTTGGGCGTATTTTTTTAATTATTACAATTGGGTGTAAACTTATCTTTGCTGTCAAAAAAAAGCATTTTCAAATGAACAAGTTTTCTCCCATGTGCTCACCAGACACACCACCATTTTGGAGGTGATGTCATGGAGACAGCAGTTCACATACTGGTACATGACTTCACCAGTATGTTAAGTGGACGTCACTTGGGACCTCATTAGTGAAATCTGGGAATACAGCTCTATTAAGAACTTTCCAGAATATTTAAAGAGTGTGTGACACCTGTGTCACTGTGGGTCCTTTTAGGTTAAGAAGCAGCTGTTGATTTCATCTTTTCTTGATCATTTATTGTTAGAAACCTATTAGATTGTTGTATGAGTTTGTAGAAGGATTTTAAAAGTTATCGCGTTCAGCCTGCTCTGTACCGATTGGACTCCTTAGGTGACATTAAGAGACTGATTTTGGACATAAAGGGTTCCAACTGAACACTGTAACAGCAGCATTGTACCTGTGATTTGTGGCAAATTCCAGCCTTCTTCCTTTTAAAAAAAAATTATGTCAATGTTGTCCTGACCAGGTAACAAATAACATAATAAATTCATGTCAGGTGTCAATAAATGAAAGAGCAAAATTCTTCTTTATGATTTGGGTGAACTCATCCTTTAATGAACCTCTTGGGGTAAACTGTGACATTCTGAACTGACTATGCTGCAGCAGATAAACAGCAGAAAATAAACGCAAAAACAGAGTATAAACCAGATAATGTGACAAGTAAAATGAGAAATTTAAGGGGATAGATTATAGCACTGTTAGGATGTGCAAAATAACAGCAGCTGGGATCTACAATGAGCAGCCAAAAAGTAAATGTACACATAATGACTGTTAGTAATTTCGATTCCAATAACTCTGCACAGTGTCATTTATCAGAAAATTATGTTTATTAGAAAATTATGCAAGCCAAATGAAGCACATTATATTGCTTGTAAAATGCAAGTTAAATATAAAAAGGCAGGCGTAATATTAAAGATAATTGAAGGCAGCATAAAGGTCCATTTCACATGGGCTTGTGTTTTGTATCAGTGACTGCTGTAACCCAGGAAACATAAATACTGCCATTGTCAGGGGTCCCAGATATGGAGCCAAAAAAACCGCTGCAGTCAAAAATTGTGGCATAATGAGATGTAAATCGTCTGGCAAAAAGACAAAAATGAGCAGAATTTTAATCAGAAGTAATAACTAAAGTCAATAAAACAGTGAATGTAAGGTTTTATGTTGCAACTAAATTGTTCAGAGCTGAATTTAAAAACCTCCACAAATGGTGAAAAGAGAAAATCAGTGCTCAGTGAGCCCAGCAGAAAAGATTATACGATTAACTATTACACCGATGCACCGATGCATATAGTTTATGTTTAGTCATTGGATACTTTTTCATCTGAGAAACTAGAAAAAAAGAACTTTTTTTTCAACTTACACCACTGTTCAAAAGTTTGGGGTCACCCAGACAATTTCATGTTTTCCATGAAAACTCACACTTTTATTCATGTGCTAACATAACTACACAAGGGTTTTCTAATCATCAATTAGCCTTTCAACACCATTAGCTAACACAATGTAGCATTAGAACACAGGAGTGATGGTTGCTGGAAATGTTCCTCTGTACCTCTATGGAGATATTCCATTAAGAAACAGCTGTTTAGGGCACACAGGTAGCTCAACAGCTTGAGCCTGTACTCCATAAACAGGGGCTATAGTCCCTGACACAGCAGCCAGGGTTTGATTCAAGCTCATGGCCCTTTGCTGTAGGTCTTCCCCCCATTCCTCTCCCTACTTTCCTGTCTGCCTCTCTACTAATCTGCCAAATAAAGCCGACAAAAGGCAAAAAAAAGCTGCCGTTTCCAGCTAGAATAGTCATTTACCACATTAACAATGTCTAGACTGGATTTCTGATTCATCTAATGTTATCTTCATCTTCAAGATTTACTTTCCATTTAGTGTCCACCAACTCCCATTTAAAACATCTGGCTCTTTAGCTACAAAATGCTTGAGTATGTACACCAGCTAGTTGCTAACTTTGTCTATTTGCATAGGGTACAGTGGATTCGTAAGAGCTTGTCCAAGAAAAACGTGTGCCTTCTGTGGTCCAAATTGATGCAGATTAAAGCTGGTTTTGTTGGAAAACCAAAACAATGAGCTAAAAGACTTTTAGAGATGGGCGATATTCTCGGTTCATTTGTGGCTATGAAAATGTTCAGTGAAGCTTTAAAATGGGGATAAAAATGAAAGTTCATCCCTGAAAAGAAGTTCAAACTGTGGCCATAATTAACCTGCATCTAAAAAATGGTCACTTTTCACTGAATGTTAACACACCAAACTACTCCATACATTAAAAGAGATTTTATTCTACACTACAGTTCAGAACTTTGGGGTCAATTTCATGTTTTCCATGAAAACTCACACTTTTATTCATGTGCTAACATAATTGTACAAGGGTTTTCTAATCATCAATGAGCCTTTCAACACCATTAGCTAACACAATGTAGCATTAGAACACAGGAGTGATGGTTGCTGGAAATGTTCCTCTGTACCCCTATGGAGATATTTCATTAAAAATCAGCTGTTTCCAGCTAGAATAGTCATTTACCACATTAACAATGTCTAGACTGTATTTCTGATTAATTTAATGTTGTCTTCATTGAAAAAAACTGCTTTTCTTTTCTTTCAAAACTAAGGACATTTCTAAGTGACCCCAAACTTTTGAACAGTTGTGTATATATTAAGGCCAAACACCTAATACACAATTAAAAAAGCATTCAGCTCAGTCCTGACTCTATAATGTGCTAATAGAAATGCTTTGTGAGGTGAATCATTAGCAAAGAAAGGCATTTAGAAACAAACAACCTGGCATACCTCACCTACTACGCCTGAACAAAGAAACTGGCCGAGTCACCTTCCAGCCTCGGGTGTTCGGATTGAATCAACCCACTTCACACAATATTCTTTTCTCTCTCATGCCAGCTTTAAGTAGCACCACCTACTCGCTCTCTCCTCCTTTGTACCCATATGTATTTCTGTAATGTGCACTTGTGCAAAGCCACAAGCATGAACAGGGAGTCAGACGGCTCCTTTTGAAATAATTCCAGCCTTTGGAAGGAGCTGTGTCTGTGGACATTCACCTCGGGATAGATTGACTCTGCTGACTGAATTTAGATGAGCATTACACTGGAAAAGCCTGCGTCTCTCTTGTCTATCCCTTCAGCGTGAGCAGACGAACTGGATCTCCCTCTCCTACCTCCTCGGATTTTTCAAGCAGCTGCAATATTCTGTCAGAGATGACAAGGTGGGATTTTCCAGAGAAACAGATGACCAGTTTCACCTGCCACAATGAAAGCTTAAGGGGCTACAGTGTGTCTACGGAGCGCAGGGCTGGAAATATGGAGCGTATTGTGTGATTTTCAGCTACAAGCCTGTGAACGCCGCGCGTCTAATCAAACACACTGACCTTTTCTCCTGCATCATAAAATATTCATTGGTGTTGAATGTATTACGGGATGCATACCATATTCACACTGCCCCTTTATGAAGAATTATCACGCTCGCCGCAGAACCATGACAAATGCTATATTTTACCTGTTGTGATTTGAGTCTAAATCCAATTTTCCCGTCTCTATATCCTCCTCTCCTTCTCAGTGTCTCCCAAAAATAGAAGAGAGGTATGTGAGATGAGATAGAAGTTATTCCTCATCTCACCTTTAAGTGGAGATGAGTTCTTAGCTGAATTTCTCAGTTTTCTGCTAATTAAGGAAGATGACTTCTGAGTGTCATCACAAAAGGCTGTATACAGACTATCTGCAAAAACAGCATGTGAATGTATGGTGTGTTTAACTCACGATGCGGGTGTGTACTGCCCGCTGCTTCTGTATGCACTGACAGCTTGATTGCACAGTTTAAGGCAGACACAAACAGTCGGTGAGAGGCTCGAGCTCTTGTGCTCTAACAAAGCACCCAATAATCGAGGGCATTTATTGAAGGAGGGTGCAGCTCTCAGAGACTGCACGTCCACATGTTTATCCAAAACTCATGCCACCGCTGCTTTCAATTTTAGCCTCAAACTAAGTTTTTAAAAGATGACTTTTTCCAGTCCAGAAATAATAAACATTTTTTACATTTCCTGAGGCTACACAATTGGGCTTGTAAAAAATAAATAAAAGGAAAATGTTGAGGGTGGATGAAAAATAGCCAAAGTACAGCCAGGAGCCATGCAGGCTGGGCGCTTTATCAAACCCTGACCAGGACGAAGATGCTCCGCTGTACACCAGCGCTTGAAGTCCTAATTATGCACCGGTGCTTCCACTTCGCGAGCGATGACTTCATGTCCGCTCTTCTGCGGCGGCCTTCCCACCAGCATGTTGTTCTTTGGTGAGCAGCTTTCAGGCTCCATAGTCATTACCCGCACCGAGTACCCATGAGTCTCTGCTGCCCACGACCGATCCAAGTCCACCAAGCCCATACATTGTTTACCTGTAGTGGTAGAAAGATGAAAAGGATGACACAGTCTTTTGTTGTTTATCATCAGGCAGTAACCTAACATACTTTTACTGAACAATGGAGGCACATCAACAGATAATATGAATATGTACCCACAATTCAAAGCTTCAGATTATACCTCAGATATACACTACCGTTCAAAAGTTTGTGGGTCACTTAGAAATGCCCTCATTTTTGAAAGAAACGCATTTTTATTCAATGAAGATAACATTAAATGAATCAGAAATACAGTCTAGACATTGTTAATGTGGTAAATGACTATTCTAGCTGGAAACAGCTGATTTTTAATGGAATATCTCCATAGAGGTACAGAGGAACATTTCCAGCAACCATCACTCCTGTGTTCTAATGCTACATTGTGTTAGCTAATGGTGTTGAAAGGCTAATTGATGATTAGAAAACCCTTGTGCAATTATGTTATCAGATGAATGAAAGTGTGAGTTTTCATGGAAAACATGCAACTGTGTGGGTGACCCCAAACTTTTGAACAGTAGTATAGAATAAAATCTCTTTTAATGTATGGAGCAGTTTAGTGTATATGAGTAAAACCAACCTTGTTTTGATATTTACTGCAGATATTTGTCTTTAACATACACCACCAGTCAAAAGTTCGGATGCACCTTCTCATTCCATGTTTTTTTTTATTTATTTGTATTATTTTTTACATTGTAAATTAATACTGAAGATTAACAATTTTTTGTTTACACCATAATTCCATATGTATATTTTTACAGTTTTGATGTCTTCAGTATTAATCTGCAATGTTGTTACAACTGCGGTCGTATGAGGTTGTTTTTTTCTTGCGCTCTGTGTGTCTGTATTGAGCTAATCCAATATGTAAATACGGCTGCGCCGCACCACTGCCCGGATTGGACGTCACGTTGATGAGTCGGCGCCGGATTGGCTCGGTCTACCACGAAATGAACAGCTGGGCTAGTTCTCCATGGAACACGCCAGGTTCCCGCTCGTCATTGTCAGAGTCAGTCTCGTTGCCGTGCGGCTCCTCATAAATGATGTCGGCTTTTGCGAGAGCTCGAACAACAGTGCAAGCAGACACGTTAGCCCAAGCATCCGCAATCCATTCACAAATTGTGGCGTAACTCGCCCGGCGCTGCCTCCCAGTCTTAGTAAAACTGTGTTCGCCATCTGTCATCCATCGCTCCCACGCCGTTCGCAACTTCACTTTGAACGCCCTGTTTACACCGATGTCCAGCGGTTGGAGTTCCTTCGTCAAGCCTCCCGGAATGATAGCAAGCTCCGAGTTCATTTGCTGCACTTGGTTTTTCACAGCGGCTGTGAGATGGACGCGCATGGAGTCACAGATCAACAGGGACGGTGACGCCAAACCCATGTTGTTTTGCATAATGCAAATACCGGCACTATATACCAACTGGGGGCGTGCCTTTAGCGTCTTCTTTCACGCCCACACTTCCCCCTTTAACGTTCTCATACTCTCCTCTGTCACGTCCTTCTTTTCTCTATATAAGCAGCGTGTCGGCAGGAAATGCTCTCAGTCAGTCAAGCGGAGCGTAAATCAAAGTCACACAGTAACATTTACAGATGTTGGAACTCGGTGCACACATAAGGCGCACCGTATTATAAGGCGCTCCGTCCATTTTGGAGAAAATTTAAGGCTTTTAAGTGCGCCTTATGGTCGCGAAAATACGGTAGTCGTTTAGGAGAGGCATCTCTCACTCTTAACCTCACAAAATGTGAATTTGGGAAAGGAACTGTGA
This sequence comes from Amphiprion ocellaris, assembly GCF_022539595.1. Taxonomy (NCBI): domain Eukaryota; kingdom Metazoa; phylum Chordata; class Actinopteri; family Pomacentridae; genus Amphiprion; species Amphiprion ocellaris. The sequence goes on along the minus strand of NC_072769.1, from coordinate 19,747,148 downwards.
CTTATCTGGGGAAACAGGTGGGTCAGGGCCAGGTTCGTCCAGTAACAGCCAAGGTGCAGGCTGTAGTAGAGTTCCCTGTTCCTCAGTCAAAACGAGCGTTGCGCCGTTTTCTTGGTACGTGTGGGTATTATCGAGGATTCTGCAGAAATTTTTCGGAGGTTGTCGCTCCTCTTACTGCCCTAGTTAGTCCGTTAAGAAATTTTGTGTGGACCCCCGCTTGTCAAGCTGCTTTTGAGTCAGCCAAAGCTCTGTTATGTAGCGCTCCTGTTCTTGCTGCGCCCGACTTTGCGCGTCCTTTTAAGTTGGAGGTGGATGCTAGTGTGTGGGGCGCAGGCGCTGTTCTCCTGCAGGAAGACGACCAGAAACTCGACCATCCCATCTGCTACTTTTCTAAAAAGTTCAACAAGCATCAGGTACATTATAGCACCATAGAAAAGGAAGCACTGGCCTTGCTGCTCGCCCTGCAGAACTTCCAAGTTTATCTAGGTTCTAGCTCACAAACAGTTCAGGTTTTTACGGACCACAATCCTCTAGTGTTTCTCTCTAGGATGAGAAATTCCAACCAGAGGCTCATGCGTTGGTCTCTTTTGTTGCAGGATTTTAATTTGCAGATTTTACATAAGAAGGGTAGTGAAAATGTATTGGCTGACACTTTGTCTAGGTCCTATATGAATTAAATACCTTAGGGGGGTATTTAATTCTTGGGGAAGGGGGCGTTACGACTGCGGTCGTATGAGGTTGTTTTTTTTCTGCGCTCTGTGTGTCTTTGCATTTAGCTAATCCAATATGTAAATACGGCTGCGCCGCACCACTTCTTGGATTGGACGTCACGTTGATGAGTCGGCGTCGGATTGGCTCGGTCTAACCACGAGGACGGACATAAAAAGCGGAAAGATGACGTCGCTTCCGGGGGTCAGAGAGCGAGGGAACCAGATGAGCTGACATTATTCAGTTGATAGAGGACAATTTACTCCTCTTTTCGGATCATTCTTGTCAAACGTCTGTGTTGTTCCATGATATTGATGTGCAGGGTCATTCTCCTGTCAAACAGCATGTATACAGGATTAATCCGACTAAACGGGCCCTAATGCAGCAGGAGGTGAGCTTTCTTGTGGAACATGGGTTAGCTGTCCCCAGCATCAGCGCATGGAGTTCTCCATGTGTGCTGGTTCCGAAACCAGACAACACTCCTCGTTTTTGTAATGATTACCGAAAGGTAAATGCCGTCACAAAACCCGACTCCTATCCGTTGCCACGGATGGAGGATTGTATAGACCGGGTGGGTTCAGCCAGATTTGTGACCAAACTGGACCTTCTAAAAGGCTACTGGCAGGTTCCGTTAACGCCCCGTGCTTCAGAAATATCTGCATTTGTTACTCCTGATGCTTTCCTCCAGTACACTGTTATGCCATTTGGGTTGAGAAACGCTCCCGCTACTTTCCAGCGTCTTATGCACGTAGTTCTGGCTGGAGTGAAAAACTGTGAGGCATATCTGGATGATGTAGTGGCTTATTCCTCCACGTGGTCAGATCATCTGAAGACACTATCTGAGATATTTACCGTATTTTCGCGACCATAAGGCGCACCGTATTAAAAGGCGCAGTCTCAGTTCCGGGTGCTATTTCTGTATTTAACACATACATAAGGCGCACCGGATCATAGAGCGCGTGCATGGAAAAACATACCTGTACTAGCTTAAAACATGCATGCTAGCGTGTGTTTTAAAAAAGGCAGCGGAAGCAAAACTGAGTTCAGTTGTACTTTATTGAAGTACTTAGCAATGTTTTCACGTTGTTTTTTGATCAATCCTCATTCACAAATCCATCAAAGTCCTCATCTTCTGTATCCGAAATGAACAGCTGGGCTAGTTCTCCATGGAACACGCCAGGTTCCCGCTCGTCATTGTCAGAGTCAGTCTCGTTGCCGTGCGGCTCCTCATAAATGATGGCGGCTTTTGCGAGAGCTCGAACAACAGTGCAAGCAGACACGTTAGCCCAAGCATCCGCAATCCATTCACAAATTGTGGCGTAACTCGCCCGGCGCTGCCTCCCAGTCTTAGTAAAACTGTGTTCGCCATCTGTCATCCATCGCTCCCACGCCGTTCGCAACTTCACTTTGAACGCCCTGTTTACACCGATGTCCAGCGGTTGGAGTTCCTTCGTCAAGCCTCCCGGAATGATAGCAAGCTCCGAGTTCATTTGCTGCACTTGGTTTTTCACAGCGGCTGTGAGATGGACGCGCATGGAGTCACAGATCAACAGGGACGGTGACGCCAAACCCATGTTGTTTTGCATAATGCAAATACCGGCACTATATACCAACTGGGGGCGTGTCTTTAGCGTCTTCTTTCACGCCCACACTTCCCCCTTTAACGTTCTCATACTCTCCTCTGTCACGTCCTCCTTTTCTCTATATAAGCAGCGTGTAGGCAGGAAATGCTCTCAGTCAGTCAAGCGGAGCGTAAATCAAAGTCACACAGTAACATTTACAGATGTTGGAACTCGGTGCACACATAAGGCGCACCGTATTATAAGGCGCTCCGTCCTTTTTGGAGAAAATTTTAGGCTTTTAAGTGCGCCTTATGGTCGCGAAAATACGGTAGTCGTTTAGGAGAGGCATCTCTCACTCTTAACCTCACAAAATGTGAATTTGGGAAAGGAACTGTGACTTATCTGGGGAAACAGGTGGGTCAGGGCCAGGTTCGTCCAGTAACAGCCAAGGTGCAGGCTGTAGTAGAGTTCCCTGTTCCTCAGTCAAAACGAGCGTTGCGCCGTTTTCTTGGTATGTGTGGGTATTATCGAGGATTCTGCAGAAATTTTTCGGAGGTTGTCGCTCCTCTTACTGCCCTAGTTAGTCCGTTAAGAAATTTTGTGTGGACCCCCGCTTGTCAAGCTGCTTTTGAGTCAGCCAAAGCTCTGTTATGTAGCGCTCCTGTTCTTGCTGCGCCCGACTTTGCGCGTCCTTTTAAGTTGGAGGTGGATGCTAGTGTGTGGGGCGCAGGCGCTGTTCTCCTGCAGGAAGACGACCAGAAACTCGACCATCCCATCTGCTACTTTTCTAAAAAGTTCAACAAGCATCAGGTACATTATAGCACCATAGAAAAGGAAGCACTGGCCTTGCTGCTCGCCCTGCAGAACTTCCAAGTTTATCTAGGTTCTAGCTCACAAACAGTTCAGGTTTTTACGGACCACAATCCTCTAGTGTTTCTCTCTAGGATGAGAAATTCCAACCAGAGGCTCATGCGTTGGTCTCTTTTGTTGCAGGATTTTAATTTGCAGATTTTACATAAGAAGGGCAGTGAAAATGTATTGGCTGACACTTTGTCTAGGTCCTATATGAATTAAATACCTTAGGGGGGTATTTAATTCTTGGGGAAGGGGGTGTTAAGACTGCGGTCGTATGAGGTTGTATTTTTCTGCGCTCTGTGTGTCTTTGCATTTAGCTAATCCAATATGTAAATGCAGCTGCGCCGCACCACTGCCAGGATTGGACGTCACGTTGATGAGTCGGCGCCGGATTGGCTCGGTCTAACCACGAGGACGGACATAACAGCTTAGGAGCGTTAAAGCTTAGGAAATGTGATGTTTTGCTGCTTTTCTTGGTCATATCTGACAGACTGAATGTGTTTGGGTTTTGGGATGTTTTTCAAACATCTCAGCAGGAAATTTCTTCTATTTTACATAAAAAATAAAATGATGAATGAGGAAAATAATAGGCTGATTAAGCGATAAACTAAATAATCATTACTGGCAACTCTGATAGACAAAGATTCCTTAAAGATATTTTAACATTGAATGCTAAACTTTCAATCTTTAACTTAATATCAAAGCTGACAGCAACTGTAGCAGTGAATTATTGTTTGGAAATAAGAAAAAAAACATAAAACAAAACATAAAAATGGAGAATAAAAAAGAAGTGTATTTTACTTTTTCGGACTTGGCAGCAATCAGAATTCTGTAAAGTAGTTGAAGAACATTTACTATATTTACAGATGCTTCCCCACATGTCATAAATAACATCCCACCATGGTTTGTTTCACTGACGGAAAAGTGACTCCGTCTGTCGAGGAAACATTTCCATCCCGACATGAGTTTCTTTCAGGATGACGAAGTCCCCATCAACGGGGCAGCAGGGATCAGCGTGTGGTTTGAGGAGTATAAAAATGATCTGAATCCTGATAATGATCCTTCACAGTCAGAGTTTGGACTGATAGTCTCTCTCTATGAGTAAACCACTATCATCAAAGCACCAAATAAGGGAACATCTTTTGGAAGAAATGCATTCAACCCTCCAGTGGAGTTACTGAGATTTGGAGAATGGAAGCAGCGAAGCACTGAAGCCGTTCTGTCAACTTCTGACGATAGCGACGGATTTTCATTTAATTTGTCACCCATCTGCGTATGCTGGTTCTGCTGACATGTCTCAGCAGAACAGCATCTCAGTCATGCTCTAATTCAGCAGCATATATTGTGATGACACTGTACCGGTTTGCGCGTCGTCGATGTTATTTTCCTATACATTCCACGCTTTTGTGTATCAGCGCCCTATTACCCACCAGACACTTTTTCCATCAACAACCCCACAAAGATTATCACGCTTCTCTCTTAGGATTTCCTTTAAACACAGACTTCAAACGCATTAGGCAGTTAAGCAGTTTGGTAGCAGGTGGCAGACACACTAAATGCGAGCTTTGGTCTGCCATGCTGCTTAGACGGTCGCAGACTTGCTAGCAGGCTCAGGAGAGATGAGATCAAACATGGTTAGAAAATGTTAGTGGGAGAGGTTGAGCTCTGTTCACTGATATGGAGCAGAAACAAGTGTGACAGGTGGTGTCAGGTACATATGAAAGGGCTTCAGACTGACGAGGCATTGGGGAGCCTTCTCAGTTTTGCGGGGAAGCTTTGATAAGCTGGAGAGCTATCAGGGTGAAGAGAGTCCTCACTATAATGAAACACTGTACGGAGAAGCTCCAGCACAGGCCCAGAGGTTTCAGTCTGATAAAACACTTCCCTCACAATCCGACAACACTGATCTGGCAGCTGTTCACCGCAGCTGTTTTGTCGCCGTGTAGAAATCCCCACATTAACATTTTTTCACTGTTCTCAAAAGTCCAGGCCTTTTGAAAAACTACAACAGCGGCGGATATGTTACAGTGTAAAACAAACTTCATAAAACACATTCACAGTTTCAGCACGTTAACAGCGACAGCAGACAACAGAACTCAGCAAACCTCTACTTACTTTAATATCCATCAGTTCGAAGCTGTTTGACCTTACAGTAATTGCATTCATTCAATTAGTTGGTTGAACATTACGGTATTTGCTCCATGTATAATTAAAAACAGACTGTTTAGGTTTAGTAAATTAAAAATACAGGCCACACAGCAGAAACTCAGCGCAACAAATGTCAGTAAACCTTTCATAACAGAGATTGAGATCCTATATTTTTTCAATACTTTGCATGTACCATGGGATGCACAGTAGCTTGGTCGTGGTAGCTTTCTCCTTGCAGCGAGAAGATCCTGTTTCGCGTCCCGGCCTTCCCGGGATCTTTCTGCATGGAGTTTGCATGTTCTCTTCGGGTACTCCTGCTCCCACAGTCCAAAAACATGCTGAGGTTAATTGGTAACTCTAAACTGTCTGTAGGTGTGAATGTGAGTGTGATTGTTTGTCTCTATATGTAGCCCTGTGATAGACTGGTGACCTGTCCAGGTGTCCCCTGCCTTCACCATAAGTCAGCTGGGATAGACTCCAGCCCTCCACGACCCTAATGAGGCTAAAGTGGTGTACAGAAAATGGATGGATGGATGTACCATTGTATTTTTGACAACAGACTTGATCCTAGTTGGCATGGAAGATACCAGTGGCCAGACATTTCTAGACAGATGTTCTGCTGTTCTTCAGAGACATTTTTTATTTAGCAGCTTTTCGCTGGAGGGGCTGTGTTGCACTACCTCACTCTCTAAAGGTCTTCTATTGGATTAAAATCAGACAACATACTTGGCCAGCTTATAGTTTTCACATTTTCCTTCTTTAGACACTCTTCTGTGATTTTGGCAGTCAGCTCTGGATCACAGCTGGAACATTCCTCCTCTGCCAAACTGCTGCAGACTGGGAGTTTTCTTGACAGTATTTTGGTATATCCGGAACAATTCATGGTGCCATCTATAAATGCCATCTTCCCAGCACCTTTTGCACTCATTCAGCCTCTTATCATCACACTCCCACCACTGTTCTTCACTGTCTGGACTATGCATTCATTGTGGTAGTCCTGGCCAGGTTCATAACAAACATGCCGCAACTCATCAGAGCCGAGCAAAGCCATGTTGACCATAATCTGAGCAAAGCACGTGCTTTAAATAGTAATCGGGGTTCCTTTTATGTCCTTTCATGTCATGTCAGTTTAAGCAAGGTTTAATCTTTGTAACAGGAGTGTTGTTGTTCAACGTCGCCCTGAGAATTTCATTAATGATGATTTTACGCAGTGTTCTTCACTGTCAATCCCTGAAGCATTTCCCTGCCTGTTATTCAGAGCTAGACTGTGTGAGTGGTGCACTGTCCATGGTGTCATTTTAAGTGGACAGATGCTGTGGCTTCAATTAGCGGTACCACAGCTTGTTCTACACCACATGATTACTGCTGCAACTGTGTTTTTAGTGGGTGATCAATCTTCCTGTATTATTTTCCATCTTTGAAGGTCTCACAATCAGATTTTTTAGTTCCTCTGTCAGTTATTTTCCGTGAAGCACCATGATGCAGACATGAATATCGACAATGCCCATAGTTCCGAAAACTGAGAAAGTTCTGCTGCTCACAGGTAATTTCATAACAATGTTCATGGAGTTACGCTGATTGGAAAATAACCGTGGACTCAATTTTCTTTCAGAGATAACAGGCCTTCTAACCTGCGTTTCAATGGTGACAAGTGTCTTCACTTTTGTTGCATTGAGTTTCTACCTTGTGGCTTGTATTTTTTATATATACACTATCGTTCAAAAGTTTGGAGTCACTTAGAAACGTCTTTATTTTTGAAAGAAAAGCAGTTTTTCTCAATGAAGATAACATTAATCAGAAATACAGTCTAGATACTGGTAATGTGGTAAATGACTATTCTAGCTGGAAACAGCTGATTTTTAATGGAATATCTCCATAGAGGTACAGAGGAACATTTCCAGCAACCATCACTCCTGTGTTCTAATGCTACATTGTGTTAGCTAATGGTGTTGAAAGGCTAATTGATGATTAGAAACCCTTGTGCAATTATGTTAGCACATGAATAAAAGTGTGAGTTTTTATGGAAAACAGGAAATTGTCTGTGTGTCCCCAAAGTTTTGAACGGCAGTGTACATAAATCTTCACAATGGTACTTCGTTCCAGTTGTATGAAATGCTTTTGCAACTGTTTGAATTATACTTTGCCCTGGTTTACTGTTTTGACTCTCAGTGCCCCTATTGACCCAGTTTAGCAAATACTGGTGACTGTTATGGAGCATTAGGAGCCACATATTTCTGACAGGAGTTGGTGGAGACCAAAACATAGCTAAAAGACTCAGAAATACAAATGGATGTTAATATACACTGGAAGTTTAAACACCCCCAAGTTCGTAAAATGGCATGTTTACAGCTTGTTCCACCACCTCCAAGTAAAAAAATAGCTTTAATCCTTGTTTCAAAGGTTAAATTCAGGTCAAAATGGGACCATAAAATTCAAACTTAGGCTTATCCGTGAACCACATGTTTATCCACTGGTAGTTCAACTTTAATCACTTAATATTATCCCTGATGATTCAAGACACATACACTACCGTTCAAAAGTTTGGGATCACTTAGAAATGTCCTTATTTCTGAAAGGAAAGCAACCATCACTCCTGTGTTGTAATGCTACATTGTGTTAGCTAGTCGTGTTAAAAGACTAATTGATGACTAGAAAATCGTTGTGCAAATATGTTAGCACGTGAATAAAAGTGAGAGTTTTCATGGAAAACATGCAATTGTGTGTGTCACCTCAAACTTTTGAACAGTAGTGTATATAACGAACCCCAACCCTAAAGTGACTTACTAAAAATGATTATTGAGAAGTGATGCAATTTGGAATTATATCATATTCAAGTGATTTTGCACTAGACTTCGGTTGTATACTCTATATAGGTATGATTTATGTGTCCAAAAAAATTAAATAAAAACATGCTGGTGTTCAGCCCTACATAATAATCGGAAATCAAAGGGGAACCATGGTTCTAGTCTGGCGAGCTACCAGGAGTCATTCTAAAAATATGTACTTGATACATTTCAGCACAACGGTGTGCAAAAGCTTTAGGCGTTAAAGAAGTATAGATTCTTATCCATCACGCAATAACATCAGGGAGGCGTCAGATTGGTCTCAAATTCACAATTTCACGCTGCAGCCATGACATCGACCCCAAGTCTAGTCATGAAAAATAATCTTCTGTGACAAGCAGGACAGGCGGTCCTGCATCAGATGATATGCCCTCGAAGATGCTTGCAGCAACCTACCTGCCAAGTACTCTGACAAACTGTGCCAAGTGTACCAAGGAGAATTGGGGCTGTTTTAAAAAGGCAAACGGTAGTCACGCCAGATATTGATTCAATTTGTTTTTTTTTCTCTTTACTGCACGTTGGATGAAGCTAACTGACAAATGATGACTGAATAGTAATAACACTCATTTTAATTACAGAGCCTAAAATGTTTGCATGGCATTGTATGTGTCTGTGACTGTTCAAGTACAGGGAGAAAATTGTAAACAGTACCAATGAGTCGCCTCTCAGGGGGGAGCTGGATGGCAGTTTGGTCTGCGAAGCGACACAGGATCATGTGTTCCTGAAACAAGGACAGGTGATGAGTATAGGAACTGTTGCATTTTGCAGTAAAGTGCTGGATAATATCTATTCAGCCTCAAAAGCACACATTTTGGTCCTCCCACGGCAACAAGTGCAATGTCATTAAGTACATCAGAGGCTTAAAGTATTCTACAAAAATATACACTCATCTGCCAATTTATTACGCACAACTATGAAATTTTCTTATATAAAGCTGCTGCATTTTCAAAAATATGATAAAAAATGAGCTCATTAATACACATAATAAACTTATTAATGATGTCATAGTGGGTGGTGGTGGTGAAGCACCATATACTACATTCATGTATATGAAAAAGGTGGGCAAAACATAAAGGACGCTTTTAAATGCAGTCCCCTAGTGAATCATCACAATAGCTATGATCTCCATAATAAATAAAAGGTACAATTATTGCATTTTTAACAGCCTGACAACAGATAACAATGCAAAAGTGCCTTAAAAGTAGAATTTGTGGCAGAGCTGTTCTATTGGATTGCATTAGATTTTGCAGATGTTCCTAATAAAATGGCCAGTGAGTTTATGTTTTTTAAAAATTATCCATCAAGTGAAGCCAACACTACTGTGAATGAACTATCTATTCATCCTTTTTTCTACATCTTGTTGTCCTGCTTACAGCTGAAAGGCAGAAAAACATTCTCAGAAGATCACACGGCTAAAAATTTTATGCAGGACCTTCAGCCAAACAGTATTCAATGTCTTTTTTAGTGACACTAGTGGCACGGCTCCGAAGATGGCAATGCCATTCAGTCGTCGCTTTGGTCCCTGCTGACATACCTGCCACTGGATGATGCTTTGTATTTAGATTGGGCTATAAAAGAAACCCCATAATTATCATGTTAAAAAAAATCCCTTAATAACAGCAAAAAACTCATAATTTAGTAATTTACAATAAATGTACAATACCGTACAAAAGCTTGGGGTCATTTAGAAATGTCCTTATTTTTGAAAGAAAAGCATTTTTTTCAATGAAGATAACATTAGATTAACTCGAAATACAGTCTAGATAATGTGGTAAATGACTATTCTAGCTGGAAACAGCTGATTTTTAATGGAATCTCTCCATAGGGGTACAGAGGAACATTTCCAGCAACCATCACTCCTGTGTTCTAATGCTACATTGTGTTAGCTAATGGTGTTGAAAGGCTAATTGATGATTAGAAAACCCTTGTGCAATTATGTTAGCACATGAATAAAAGTGTGAGTTTTCATGGAAAGCATGAAATTTGTGACCCCAAATTTTTGAACGGTAGTGTATGCAATTTGTCATCTGCACAATCATCCTGTCAGACCATAGCTGAAACCTGGACGGCCAAAACAAACAAAAACACATTATTGGAAACAAAGTACACCACTGAAAGAGCACATCACAACATTGGTGATTTAGTTGGGATTTCTAAAGCTGGATAAACAGCAGAGAAACAATCCAATCCAACCAAAGTATTTTGTATTAATGGAGCTGATTATGATATGGATTACTTCAAGGTGTTCATCGTGATGCATTGTAAATCCAAATAACAGCAAGATCCTCATGAATGTCTTATATCTCGCCTTTTGTCTTGGATATTTTATAAATGGTGTATTGCTAACAAGCCTCTTGTGGTAGTTCTTGTTGAGTTCAAATCCCGGCAGCGGAACATCTGTCGGTTTTTCAGTCATTACTGAGCCAGTGATGTGAATCACACCTGTAGCTGTCTAATTTGTAAGTGACAACTTTCTAATTTATATATTTTTCTTGTGATATATTTGTAGCTGCAGCTGTTTTCACCAATGTGCACTCGCCAATACATGCATCCTTGTAAATTCTTCAGGGGAGACCAGATGAGCCCATTTATTTCTAATCGAAGGACAAACTTTTCCACTCCAGTTTTACCTTGTTATGGTTCCTGGAACAAGGGACTCAGGAGAGCGGTTAGTCATCTCTAACCTGCCTCTACTTTAATTGATTCCATTCTTCACTCCGCAGGGCACAGAGCAGGTGCTTAAAGTTAGTGTTGAGCACCAATATCTCACACCATTAGCCTTTTATTCCAGCAGCGCGCTATCCGTCAACGTGCTGTCATTTTGTTTAACTACTGTAGTTCAGGAAGGACAACTGTGGTTCCGCTATAAAACAAGGCAATCCACAATTAAAAGCTGTGAAATAATCGGTGTGCTTTGGTCCCCTTTTGTCCTCTGAGAATGCACTACAGCTTTTTATTTCTGCAAGTGAGGTGGTGAACAGAGGCAACAGGAACCAGTGGGATTCTGTTGGCTGAGCCCAAATAAAAAGCAAATACCGAACATGGTTGTTGAAAGTAAAACCATGTGGGGAAGAGGAGACGAGGGGAGATTTAGGGCTCGGGTTTATAGTGGCAGATAATGTGTCTGCTGATTTAAATAGAATATATATTTCTCCTGCTGTGTGGCTACGTGTCCAGTTTTGTTTTGTTTTTTTGCCTCCACACAGAGAAAATGGCAATTGTGATTGTTTTGCTCGCTGGGCTTTAGGAGAAATGGAAGAATATTGTAATTTCATATTTACTACAATGCATACTTACATGGTCTTTTACTATCTAAAGGGCCTCTCGAGCCTGGAAAAATCTGTTTCCAGCAGTGCACAAAAGAAAAAGAAGTTTGAGGTGGTCCGATGTTGTGACATGTCAACTCTGGAGGTTGCTATGGTTAGGACCTGCAGCTACTTCTGCACAGATATTCCCCAGAGGCACTGACAGGTCCCATATATCATCATGGGATAGGCCCTCCCAGAGTACAGCGATGTGTTTGTGCTGAGCGATAAGGGATTGAGACTGGAGTGTGCGAGCTTTCCCCTTGTAAGTGCCTGGGGAATCTATTTTCCCCAAGACAGCGATGACTGCAGAGATCTCATTAATTCTGTTGTATTGTCCAATTAAAAAAAGGGGAGGAGTTTTATAGAAAACAACCTAGAAAAAAAAACATATCTAAGTCACGCCAAATTAAGTCATGAGAGTTTTTTTTTTTTTTTTTTAAATTTTTAGATTTTTGGTAATTGGGAGCTGGTTTCATAAGTTTGTCGCAGGTCAAACACACACTAAGTGCAGATTATGAGATTAAATAAACACATTACATTCAAATTAGTTGTTACAAAATATTTACACGTATTAACTTCCAGGTCCACACCCAGCGATACAAAAGGTTGTTTTTACATCATTAATATTGCAACACTATGTTTGAAATCCCAAGTTTGAAAATAGATAGTAATTACCCCTCATTTAGAAATAACATTCTTAAACGTAATCTTAATTTTGGTTGCACAAACAGCGAGTGCAACCCAGCCCAAGTATGTCTCTGCTTGTCGGTTTGTTTCTCATTTGCCCGAGTCTTGTTTGGGTTCTGTGTTTGCTGGGTGTTGACATTCGTGGTATGAGGATGCACTTTCACCTTTCACCAGGTCAGTGAACTATGGCCCGGGCATGTAGAAGTATAACTTTTTGAACTAACTACCTCTGATTCCATTAGATGGTCTTCTAGCACCGACTTAAGAAGCAATTACTGATGCAATAAACTACTTCTGACTCCATTGATGAGTATATGCTCATGTGCCACTTTATTAAATACACCTGTTCGATTGCTTTTAACACAAATATCTAATCAGCCAATCACATGGCTGCAATTCAGTACATTTAGGCATGTAGACGTGGTCAAGACAATCTGCTGAAGTTCAAACTGAGCATCGGAATGGGAAAGAAAGGGGATTTAAGTGACTTTGAACGTGGCACAGTTGTTGGTGCCAGACCCAGGGCTGGTCTGAGTATTTCAGAAACTGCTGATCTACTGGGATTTTCACATACAACCATCTCTAGAGTTTACAGAGAATGCTCTGAAAAAGAGAAAATATCCAGTGAGTGGCAGTTGTATGGACCAAAATGCCTTGTTGATGTGAGAGATCAGAGGAATATGTGCAGACTGGTTGGAGATGATAGAAAGACAACAGTAACTCAAATAACCGCTCATTACAACCAAGGAATGCAGAATACCATCTCTGAACACACAACACGTCAAACCTTGAAGAAGGACCACACCATGTGCCACTCCTGTCAGCTAAGAACAGGAAACTGAGGCTACAATTCACACAGTTTCACCAAAATTGGACAATAGAAGATTGGAAAAACATTGCCTGGTCTGATGAGTCTTGATTTCAGCTGCAACATTCAGATCGTCGGAATTTGGTGTAAACAACATGAAAGCATGGATCCATCCTGCTTTGTATCAACGGTTCTGCTGGTGTTGGTGTAATAGTGTGGGGGACATTTTCTTGGCACACTTTGGGCCTCTTAGTACCAACTGAGCATTGTTAAAACACCACAGCCTACCTGAGTATTGTTGCTAACCATGTCCATCCCTTTATGAACACAGTGTACCCATCTTCTGATGGCAGCATCCAGCAGGATAATGCACCATGTCACAAAGCTCATATCATCTCAGACTGGTTTCTTGAACATGACAATGTTCACCATACTCCAACGGCCTCCACAGTCACCAGATCTCAATCCAACAGAACCTTTGGGATGTGGTGGAATGAGAGATTGGCATCATGGATGTGCAGCTGAGAAATCTGCAGCAACTGCGTGATGCTATTATGTCAATATGGACCAAAATCTCAAGAATGTTTCCAGCACCTTGTTGAAAGTATGTCACCGAGAATTAAGGCAGCTCTGAAGGCAAAAGGGGGTCCAACCTTTTACTAGCAAGGTGTACCTAATAAAGTGGCCCGTGAGTGTATTTTACAACAAGTCATGACCCTTGAAGGCATCTTTTGGTGTGCATATAATGAACAGAATCTGGAACACAAACTGATAAAAAGTTGCCTTATATCAGTATTCTGTACTATATCTGTACAGTTTGAATTAATAAATGCAACAGATTCATTTATGGCAATAACATAGGATTGTTAAAAGCATACCTTGTATGTCAGAGTCTCTTCGAACTGTTTGCTGTGAAAAGAGAAAAACAGATGATATTTTTATGTTAAACTGGAGCGATTCCAATCAGTATTTACTACACATATGGTCATGTGTTTACTTGCTTAGGTCTAGGGGGGGGACTTTTTTTTAAAGCAAATCTCTTCACAAATAATCTAGAAATGTACAACAAAATTAAGTCCAAACTAAACACACACAATTTGCATTATCTCCAAAACAAATCACTTTCTCCCTGGGAAAGAAGCACTTTCATTACTTTTGTTATGACACAGGAACAAAGTCAGTTTCCTTGTGATGGTTAACCATAGTTTGCTCTGGTGGATGTTAATTAAAAGTCAACATGAGGAAGGCCAAAAGTCAGGGGCCACTCAGGTCACATGGAGAAAAGTGGTAAGTTTAACTTGAACTTTCACAGCCTTAATGAAACAGGCAGTTTAGTTTCACAGCTCATAAAAACCTGTGAACTGTGTGGAATGTCTACACCTGCAGAATATCCACATGAGTACCTGGAACATGACCTGAGGGGAAAACACTAAAAGCAGCGAGAGGAAGATTGACAGAGTCAGGTGCGTTAAGTCTGCCCTGCAGAAACATAGCTTCTTGTTGTCCATTACAGCTGGAAAGTCCTTTTTTCAGTCATTCTTTAATAGTTTATGAGGAGTCAGGAGGGGTGAAGTGTCAAGTTAGCAAAAGAGAGGAAAGGCAAAGCTAAGTATGTGAAAAATGTGAAATATTTATACTATACACTGAAGGTTCACCCTAAGGCACAGTGTTAAGGTTTGGTCACAGCAAGGACACTGAAAATATTCAAACTTTTATTTGTTGGCAGAGAATCCTTAAAGTCAGATGCTTACATTCACACCTATAGTCTGTTTAGAGACACCGTTTAGCAGAAATTGCATGTTTTTGACCATAGGAGGCGAAATCACGCAAGCAAGGGGAAAACACGCAACAGGCAGCTGTGCTAACCCCTGCACCACTGAGCAGCTTCAAAACTGCAACAACGCATAAAGTGCAAAATTACTAATAACCTTCCCAAAAATGATTGGAAATTCAGATTTTCGATGGCCTCGCAAGTACCTTGTGATTAATATTCACAGTTTCTCACCTGGGTTGAGCATGATGTTAAATTTCCAACCAGCCACCATCAAGCAACCACCAATTTCAAATACATTCATGGAGTTGTGGATGCAGCATGCACGGGGAAGTCAACACTTGTCACATGCTACTTTCAGCAAATGCAATCATAAAAGGGCTTGTTGCAAAAAAAAAAAAAAAAAAAAAAACAACAACTAAATAACCAAAAAGAATAAACTATTCGGTCACACTTTGTTTTTTAAACTGTTTGCAACCATGAGGCTGAAGGACGCCTCTGCTTGCAGCCTCTAACTGAATAAACAGGTGAAGATAACATATATTTTGAAAAGGGTGCACAACCGAACATACAGTTTTTTGGTCTAGAATTATTTTAGAATGGACGCTGCTTTCTAGCATTAAATGATCATATCGCTAATTGGTATTTAGTCATAGGCCTACTTTGTGAATGATGACAATCAGTGCAAAGAAAAGGTGCACAATATTGCAAACTCAGCCATCGGCCTGTTCCAATTAGCACAAGCTTTAAATTGTGCTTTACAGGTTAATTATTTACCAAGTTGAATTCTCAAGTAGGCAGACGGTTCACCCATTAAGACCAGTTGCAATGTGCATGTTCAGAGAATTAGGTCTTATTGGAAATTAGCTAATAAAATGACAGTATGCAAACATGTTTTTTTAACTACATGTGCAAAATCCTTTCCTAATTAAGTTACAAGCCGTACTGTTTGCATCCTAGTTTGTTCACGTCAACATTATCTTTTTCTTTTACAACACTGCTGTGCCTACATGTCTACGCTTCTGCATATCTATATGTGCATCCGTGCCTGAAACAAAATCAAAACAGGAAATGTTCTTATTACAGTCTTGTAAATAAGAACAGTCTATACAGTTAAAGTCTATAACATTATCAGAAATGTCTACTGAAACCCACTAAAGTCTAGACACCCTTTACATGATGTCTTCAATCAAGAGAGTTACTATAAGTACTGACAGTCAGAAACTAGCATAAAATGAATGAGTCAGTAAATACTGAGACAACATTGAACTGGCAGTCTGTGACTAGAGTTGCAACCCTTGAAATCCTGCAAGAACAGAAAGTCCTGCATGTTTCTGTGGCAAAACAGAGGCTGACACACAAAAACAAAGCAAGAAATGTCAGCATATCTTGGATGGAATAGTAGATCAAGCGATCAGGGGCAATAAGAAATCTGCAGAGAGCTGGTGTCCTGACAGTGTGATGCCCTGATCACAATAATAAAAATAATAATACTTTTTTATTTACTCCAGGTATACATCAGCACCATTTGCATAGTTAAAATAATATTCTAATGAATGATGGACATTTAAAAAAATCTAAGAAGAATTTGAATTCCTAAATATTGTATACTGTTGCCCTCAAGACTGGAACAGACTAGACCCAACAACACAATTATAATGAGTGTCGCTACCTTAATTTGTGAGTGATCAAAGTTGTTGCTACAACAACATTCCCACACAATAGCTTAGTTCTGTAGCAATCAGTCTCTGAAAGCAGTTTTAGCTGCAAACTACCTCATTATTAAACTTAAGTCGTCAGAGTCCCATTAGTCAACATAGCAGTGGAACCAATAGCATTTAAGTACAACCTATCATTTTCCTTTCTCTGGAGCACGTTTATCTTCCGTTTCTATTCAAACAGCATCTTATTCCAGCCTGCAAAATCAACAGGTCTTTTGTATTAAATGATTAATTCTCTGTTCCACATATTCAAGTTATTATATCAAGAGTAATATTTCTTTCTGTACCATAAACTAGATTTTCCTGCCGGTCTATCTGTAATATCCTTGCCAGTCTCCACATAAAGAAGCCTTTTCTCAGTTGCCGACAGTACAAGGCTGAAAATGTGAGGGGCGGACCCCACTGTGAAGGTGATGTGACACCGCTGTCTCATATTGTCAGTGGTGATGATAAGAGACAGGAGGTGAACAAAAAGCAGTGACAGGAGATAAAGACTGCATGTGAGAAGACAGAGAGAATGAGTGTGAAAGTGATAGAGAGCCGGAGTCATAAAGAGAAACTGGAAAAATAAAAATCACCAAGAGAGAATGAGAGAGAGGAGAGGCAGCATTACTTTAACAAGAAAACAACAGTGTCAGAAACAGCTGGACTGAGCTAGCTGTGAGCAGATACAAACCTCTTGGGAAACTTGAACTTGACGGCGTTCTGGATGAAGCCGTAGCAACAAGGACTAATGACAAAGGCAGCTCCTGCCTGGATACAGTGCTCCATCACCATATCTGTTGCAACGCCACATGCGTGGAGGGCAACCTGAATGAAACAAAAGACAAAAAAATGTGACGCTTTCACAGCTAAAATCTAAGTGTTCTTGAAAACCTCTGTGCAACAGCAAGACCAAAACTGTGAGACTTGAGAGCACGCACTCAATCTAATTGATTACCTTATAATGGCTGCTGCTATTAAATACACCTGTGCTCTCTAAGGTGCAGGAGTCTGGGAGTTAGAGCAAACAAAATGTATTAGTGCTTTAGGAGCAGAGGCACGAATGCATTCAGGATTCCCACTGAGTGGGTAAACTGTGCGTGGTGATGAACACCTAGCTATGCATTAGTAATGGCATGGTTATATATATTGGACGGCAGACAGGGAATAGAAGAGCCAGTACTGAAGTCTGTCTGTGTTCCAGCATCTTTCTTGCTCAGTCCATCTGCAAAAACACATTATGACTCCTCAAAGGCAATGACTTTAATATATCCAAAGTACAGTGGGCAACATAGATGATTTCCTCTCAAGCGTACACTTGCTAAATAGATTCTCTGTTAATGGTGCAGATAAAATGCATTATCAACAGTCTGGTGCAACAATAGCTACTGAGACTTGCTAAAATTACGCCATCAAACTCGAACAACCAGCTTAAAATGCTATTCTTCTTTTCCAAGAAGTTGTCAATTGGCGTCTGTGAGTCTGAATCGACTACATGTTGCCGTGACAGCAGTGCCATGGAGCAGAAGTTCACAGCTGATCAGGCCACGACGGAGCCAACACTGGCTCAAACTCCACACATGGGCAAGGGAAGATACAGCACAAGCCAAACCAACTCATAAAGTCACTGCGGTGTCCGGACGGGGGGTACATTTCTCAGAGGAGCTTCAGCTCTCCGTGGAAGTTGCACTTTGTGATTTCAGTCTCCGTATGGAAATACAGTGGTTGAAAAAAGTTTTCAGACACCCCATGCATTTGTGAAATACTGCATTAAGAATCACTCTTAGGTCTTCAAGTGCAATTTCTTTTAGTACAGTCACAGCCAAAATACTAAACAAATCCTTAAAAAAGCCATTAAAAACTTAGAATTGATTATTTCCACAAAAATACATAAAAAAATTTTGAGTATTGGGTCATTTTAGTACCAGTGATTCACTAATGAAGGTCGTGCTTTTTATTAAAAGACACAATTTTTGTTGCCATGCTTCGTGTCTATATAAAGCAGCACATTTGAAAGTTCTTCAGAGACAAAAATGGGTAAAACAAGGAACCTAACGCAGGAAACATGCCTGAAGATACAGATTCTCAGCCAGGAAGGGTGCAGCTGCTGCCAGATAGCCAGGAAGTGCAGATGCAGTCCTTCAGTAGTTGGATCCACTCTGCAGAAATACAGATGAACCAACATCTGGAAGACAAGCCAAGATCTGGGCGTTCAAGGGTTTCTTCAGCAAGAAATGACTGCATCCTGATCCACATGTGCAGGAAAACCTCTGAATGACATTAGAGGAGCTTCAGCGGCAGTGGTCAAACCAAACTGGTGTCCAGTGCTCCACCTGCACTGTATGTGGCCGACTTTTAGATCATGGCTTAAGGTCCTACAAGGCTGTCAAGAAGCCCCTGATCAATGAGAGACAGAGGTTAGCCCGGCGTTGTTGGGCCCAAGCACACAAGAACTGAACAACCAGGAACTGGAAGAAGATTCTGTGGTCAGATGCGTCCAGTTTCCAGCTTTATCTACCTCCTGCTAATGTGAGGATACACAGAAGGCCAGGTGAAACATTATCTCCAGCATGTACAGCACCTACTGTCAAGCATGGTGGAGGCAGTATCATGGTTTGGGGATGCATGAATGCTGCTGCTGTTGGGCATGTCACTGTCTGTGATGGCACATTTAACTCTGTCATGTATTGTGCCATTCTCCAAAAACACATGCTCCCTTCTACACATGTACTGTTCTGTCAAGGTCAAAACTGGATGCTTCAACAAGATAATGCTCCTTGAACACATCCAGGGCCAGTAGAACTTGGCTGCAGGAGCACAGGATCCAGGTCTTAGAGTGGCCAGCTCAATCCCTGGTCATGAGCCTCATTGAAAATCTGTGGTGGATTATCAATAGGTCTGTTTCAAAGTGTAAACCAAAGAATTTAGAAGAATTAAAACCATTAATTCAAGAATAATGGGACCAGATTACCCCTCAACAGTGTGAAAGGCTTGTGGGGAACATGCCAGCCAGGATTAGAGCTCTACTGCATGCTAATGGCAGGACTACTAAATACACTGCTCAAAAAAATTAAAGGAACACTTCTTAATCTGAGTATTGCATAAAGTCAATTATACAAGTGGGAAACTCATCTTGTCAAGTAAGTAACAGAGGTGTTTTTTAATCAGTTTCAGCTGCTTTGGTGTTCATGCAATTAACAACAGGTGCACTAGAGGGGTAACAATGAGACAACCCCTCAAAACAGGAATGGTTTTACACATGAAGGCCACTGACATTTTTTTCCCACCTAATGATTTCTGACTGTTTTTCACTAATTTTACATTTGGCTAGGGTCAGTGTCACTACTGGTATCATGAGAAGATACCTGGACCCTACAGAGGTTACACAAGCAGTCCAACTCCTCCAGGATGGCACATCAATACGTGCCATTGCCAGAAGGTTTGCTGTGTCTCCCAGCACATTCTCAAGAGCATGGAGGAGGTTCCAGGAGACAGGCAGTTAGTCTAGGAGAGCTGGACAGGACTGTAGAAAATCCTCAACCCATCAGCAGGACGGGTATCTGCTCCTTTGTGCAAGGAGGAACAGGATGAGCACTGCTATGGCCCTACAAAATGACCTCCAGCAGACCACTGGTGAAAATGACTCTGACCAAACAATCAGAAACAGACTTCATGAGGAAGGTCTGAGGGGCCCGATGTCCTCTAGTGGACCCTGTGCTCGCTGACCGGCACCGTGGAGCTCAGTTGGGCATTTGCCATAGATCACAGGAATTGGCAGATCCACCACTGGTGCTCTGTGCTTTTCACAGATGAGAGCAGATTCACCCTGAGCACATGTGACAGACATGAAAGGGTCTGGAGAAGCCGTGGAGAACGTTATGCTGCCTGTAACATGGTTTAGCATGACCGGTTTGGTGGTGGGTCAGTGATGGTCTGGGGAGGCATATCCATGGAGGAACGTACAGACCTCTACAGGCTGGACAGCAGCACTCTGACTGCTATTGGGTATCAGGATAAATTCTTGGACCGATTGTCAGACCCTACGCTGGTGCAGTGGTCCTGGGTTCCTCCTGGTGCACGACAATGCCTGACCTCATGTGGCAAGAGCATGCAGGCAGTTCCTGGAGGATGAAGGAATTGATACCATTAGTCGGCCCCCACGCTCGCCTGACCTGAATCCAATAGAACACCTTTGGAACATTATGTTTTGGTCCATCCGACACCACCAGGTTGCTCCTCAGACTGTCCAGGAGCTCAGTGATGCCCTGGTCCAGATCTGGGAGGAGATACCTCAGGACACCATCCATCGTCTCATTCAGAGCTTGCCCCGACATTAACAGGCTGCATACAAGCACATGGAGGCCATACAAACTACCGAGTACCATTTTGAGTTGCTGCCAAGGAATTTCAACATGATGGACTAGCCTGCCACATCAGTTTTTCACTTTGAGTTTTGAAGTGTCTTGAATTCAGCCCTCTGTAGGTTGCTAATTTCATTTCCATCAAACAATATGGCATCTTTTCATTCCTAACACATTATTCGGTCCATACCAATGTAAATATCCAGTTAGTTTTTTCCCCCCATTGAAAAATGATGTTTTTAAAGTGTTCCTTTAATTCTTTTGAGCAGTGTATAATTTGATGATGTGATAGTTTATTTATGTTTTGTTCAGTTTTGAACACATTCTCTGTTATTTGTTGACTTTGACACCGACAATGTTGAAAAGTGACATATTGAAACTGTCAAGAATTCAGTTTTGTTCATTTTTCTTGTAAACAATAAATAACTCTACATGAAACTAGGACAGGTTTGGTCTCTGAATATGTAAAGAAAAAAAATCATTCATTCCACTTGAGAAAGATGTGTATTGATTTAAACATGAAGTTACTAAATGAGACTCTGTGCATGAAAGAATAAGCAGAAACGGAAAATTGTGGAATTAACATCAATTACCTCTGTGGCCTTGCATCTATTTGACACCTAATCTTGCATTTATTCATGTCATCAGGGAAAAGCCGTATACTCTTTCAACTGACAGTTTCAGACTGCTGATTAGGAGGAGGAGTGGCTATCAAAGATTGCGTGATGTTACAACCCCCCACATCTAAAGGAAAAATAATTAACAACGTAACACCATCACTCTTACCCAGCTACTTAATGTTGTACATTAGTCATGCTGTGGTAAATCCTAATTACATTTTATAACCTTTAGCCTTGATTTAACGCCAACACAAAGCCATTCAAGTAAAAGAAACATACACAACTAAAATAAATAAAAAATCTGATATGTATGCATAAATAACTATGCATTTTCAAGTTTTGATGTAGAAAGAAAGCCTCTCTGTTTGAGCAGTATTGATAAAGAATTGCTACAGCCAATATGCTCTGTGTGCTACTAATTAAAAATTCATAATACAAGGTGGAAAATGTATGTAAGGCTAATTTAAAACTATTCTACAACTCTATTTTATCCCCAACATATTCTGTAAGCATTACTTCTGCACAAACAGTCTGGAAGAAGAAGAAATCCTGAATTAATATGCAACAAACACAGGACCACTTGTACAGATATGTCCTATATTGATCTATCTTTTTCTGAGCACAAAAGCTTTTTCTTTCTGTATCTTTCTCTCAGCAGTCACATCACAGAAATAATGAGGCTTCATTATTCACTCTTATGAAAGCAATTACATCCCTCTCCTGGTCTATCCGGGCCTGAGACAGAACAAGTTCTTGCAATACAGCTAACTAATGCGTAATCAACCCTTCCTGCAAAATTGTATTGCCAGTTTGTCTTGCTTTTTGGTGCAGAGAGAAATGCTTTAAAAACTTCTGGGGTTTCTTTGGCGTGTTAGAGAATTAAACTCTCATTTTGTTATATAATGCTTAATATTACCTGACAATAAAAGCAAACAAAAATACCAACAGAGTCTCAACAACCAAGCAGATCTGTTTGGTATCTGTATTTTGTGTTCGTGTATATACTCAAATAAGAATTCTTGTGTCGCGGAGACTAGAATAAAGTCTGATTACAGAGAATTAAAGACTTTTCTTCTGTCACATGAGGACGCAGTGGCGCTTTTCAAGGGAGATGAGCAGACTCAACCTTAAAGTCTTTTAAAAGCAACATAACAATCAGCAACAACAAAAAAACAATATCCTTGAATGATATCAGCAGTGGAATAACCCCTAATAAAGTCTGCCATCTGGGACTTGATCAATACCAAGGTCTACATAAGCCTTAAAGTAATACCAGCAGGTATATTTTTCTTCGCACAAACATAAAGAAGTCAAGAATCGATGGTAAATCAGACCCTTAAGCAGAACCAATAATGGACCTGGATCCAATAAAATCCAAATCAAGTTTCACAACTTTTTCCTGCCCCTGAAGTCTGTCCGCTCAATTTTATCTGACAGGATAAAGGATAAAAGCTGACTACACTCTATGTAGAGGCTGGTGCCGCTACAAGTTTAACACCTGGGCCGATGCAATTTCAGCCAGGAAGAGCAGACGCTGACTAAGATTAGGAACACCTCAACTTAATTAGGCTGATTAAATGAATGTGACTAAAAATGGGAGCATGTATTATAGATAACAGGATTAAAATCAATGTCATGGGCGGCTCCTTCGGGTGGAAATATGTGTGTCATGCAGGAAGAAGCTTAGCCAAAGTACAGACCTCAAGTACTGCAGAAAAGGGCAAACTTAAGCACCTTTTTAGACATAAATGTATAATGTATCACGTGAAAGGAATCTGTGTGTGTGTGTGTGTGTGTGTGTGTGTGTGTGTGTGTATGAACTCTCGGGCTAAGCTGCAAAAACACACCCACATGTTGTAGAGAATAAAAATCTGCTCTGTTTGTTTTCTGCCAAATAGAACGGGTCTCAGTGGAGCGACGATGCTGGAACAAAAACTACTTCTAATTACAGCAGGTACACATATATACTTATTTGTCCCGGAGAAAGCTAAAGCAAGGCTACTAGAACAGCTGGCTTTCCTGAATGTGGGCTATGACACACAACAGGAAGATGGATCTTTCCAGCATGTCTGGGGGAGGACTATGGCCTGAGACACATAAATAACGACACCACAATCGAGAGGGATGATACTGGAGATTTTATGGAAAAGTAAAATGTTGCTTGTGTGGAAAAATTGATTCAGAGCGCCTACATAGAAGTCACAGTTTTAAAACCCTGTTCTTGTTCTATCATTGTGACAAAGCCAGATTCAAACACCCAAAAAACAGTCATAGTCAAGGACTTATTTGCTCTAAATTGATGGTAATTATCGGTTTGAGAAGTCAAGAGCTCTGCAGATGAAAGTAGGTGTTCTAACTAGGACTGGCAGGGGTGCTGAATCTGCTGGAGAGTTCCACTAAATGCTAAATTTTAGTCTGTTTTTTTAGTCTGCCTCATCAAGCACCAAGTTTGAAAGCCAGTAAAAATATTTATTCTGTCATGACAGGTAGCTGTGCAGAATTAAACCCATTTACTGAGTTGGATCCTTAAGCTTAACAAGCACAAACAGGCGGTATTGGCAGGCAACACAAGCCATGTGAAAAATGTGTGGTGAATTAAGAAGTAAAAGGGTGACCTGGCAAGTCAAGTGTCTTGCATAAAACCCGAATAAAACTTGAAATGGCTGATTCCCTTTTATTAGACACTTTTTAAAGATTACACGTTCCATTCCAAATATGACTCCTACTGTAAACCTTCAAAAAGAGTATAAAGCAAACCAAAAGCATGTTTGGATGGAAGATTTATACAGTAAACAAGCACAAACAAAGAAAAGCGAGCCATACTACACTGCTCATCCAAAAAAAGTCACACACTCTAACATTTCACTGGACCGCCTTTAGCTCTGAGAACGACATATATTCACCGTGGCATCATTTCAATAAGCTTCTGCAATGTCACAGCATTTATTTCTGTCCAGAGTTGCATGAATTTTCTACCAAGATCTTATATTGATGATGGGAGAGTCAAACCGCTGAACAAATTCTTCTCCAGCACATTCCAAAGACTCTCAATGGGGCTGAGGTCTGGACTCTGTGGAGGACAATCCATGTGTGAAAATGACGTCTCATGCTCCCTGATCCACTCATTCACAATGTGAGCCCCATGAATCCTGGCATCGTCATCTTAGAACATGTCCATGTCATCAGAGAAGAAAAACTCCATTGATGGAAAGACCTGGTCATTCAGTATATTCAGGTAGTCAGCTGACCTCATTCTTTGGGAACATAACGTTGCTGAATCTGACCAACCCCAGATCATAACCCTAAACCCCCACAGGCTGGTAGAAACTAGCCATGATGAGTTCATCACTTCATCCTCCTCTCTTCTTACCCTGATGCCCCCATCACTTTGGAACAGGGTAAATCTGGACTCATCAGACCACATGACCTTCTTTCATTACTCCAGAGTCCAATCTTTATGCTACCTAGCAAATTGAAGCCTTTTTTTCTGATCAGTGGTTTTCTTAGAGCTACAGCTGTTTAGTCCCAATTCTTTGAGTTCCCTTCACATTGTGTATGTGGAAATGTTCTTTCTTCCACTATTAAACATAGCTGTGAGTTCTACTGTTGATTTCCTACGATCATTTAAGAGTTTGTTCTGACCACATTTGTTCCTCGAAGATGATGGTTCACCACAATCCTTCAGTTTTTAATAATGTGTTGGACGGTTCTTAACCTGATTTTAACAGTTTCAGAAATCTCCTTAGTTGTTTTCTTTGCTTGATGCAGGCCAATAATTTGACCCTTCTGAAACAGATTAACATCCTTTCCATGATCACAGGGCACTAAAAGGGTTCTGATTAAAAGCTCCACTGCAGAAAATTAAACACCATCTTAGTCATTTTGACAAAAAATAATTGCATGTTGGCATTTTCAGCTTCCGTAAAGAAAGATGAGGGAGGGACATGTCTGCCTATGTGATGTGTGGTTGTACTCTTATATAAACATATACCAACATTTTCATTCAGTATTCACACTTGTGGAGACGCTGAAAACGTGGGTAGAATGTCACACGTAATTTATGCAACGTTACACAAATATTCCCATTTATGATAATCACTGTTATTAACATTGTACCTTAGAGTCAAAAAAAGGTCACTGCATTGATGCATGCAGTGAATATTTAAAAAAAATACGTCATTAAAGCCAAAAAAAAGTCAAAGGATTGAAACTTCTAACAGCAATGCTTTCAAACATCACTCACACTTATGAGATAAACTACAGCAGTATCTAAACGGACAATCACTCCAGTGATGAAATAAGTCATAAATAAGTAATTTCATGGCATGGATGACACATTTTTCTTACAGCTCGACAACACAATTAGTGGGACAAAACCTACTGTGATTGTGCTCCAATGGGGAGAGAGATTATGCCTTTTAAGCTTTAGAGTTTTCATTCCAAGTGTTATTGCTAATTAAATTTTCCTTTTTTCCCATTATTCTATGAGAAAGTTATTGTGTAAGCGAGAAAGGCAACTTAATTTCTTTAAAATTACAATGGGGAAAATGCATTATGATTACAGTTTAACAGTCCAAATTACACTGCAACAAATGAAATTAAAGTGTGACTTCTATATTACAGTAATTACAGCAGCATAAAATGACAGTACAGATAACACTGTGACTGTTCTCAATGTGAAAAATGATTTGAATTTCACTTGTGCCTCTGGTATAATGTTAGTGTTTTTTAAACCACCACAAACATATTTTACATTGCATTTGCTTGTAATAATTTGAGGTTTTACAATTTACAAATTAGCAAATTCTTCAATGGTTGCCCGACTCTCTTACAGAATCTGTGGATCATCAAAAAACGAACATAAAAAATTGATTTTTTAAATCAGCATCGCTTGCTGCACTCACCCCAATCTGAAACGGTCCAGTGAAGTAATCCAAATTAGCCTGAATGAAGCCAATGTTTTTCAGACCGAGCTGAGTGCTGCGACTCTGAGCCCTCACTAAGGACTCTTCTTTGTTCTCTATGAGGATGACCTTGAATAAAGAAATAAAAAAATAAAAAACTTGCATTATATGTTTTTCCTGGAAGTATGTCCTGGAACAAGCTGAAAAAATCAATCAAAGCTTTAGAAAAAATAACAGCAAAAACAGATTTTAATGGCATTGACAGTAACGTGAAATTGCAAGAAATCTGTTCTTAAATAAAAACACATCAGTTCTAATACAACACTGCACTAATCTGAGGATGCAGTAAATGATTAATTGTATCACTTCATTATTCAAAATAGAGCTCACTTAACATGCAAAATGTCAAACAATGATGAATGCCTGTCAAGAGTAACCGCATTGTTTACTTTGTCTGAAAACCGCACGTTACCTGGCAATCTGGAAGTGTGTGAGCCAGAACGATCCCTACGTGGCCCTAAGAGACAGAACAAAGAAAAGGAGAAAGCAGCACACGTCAACGAGGGCATCTATAGTGTTATGATTAGCACTGCCCTATTGTACCAAGTACTGACCCTTTAGCCATGTAGCACTGGCTACTGCTCTGCTCTGAAAGTGCATTTTCATGAGCGTAATTACCAGTCTACTTGTGTGCACCAGCCAGCAACAAAAGGCATTTAAAGGGGAAAGGATAATATGAGAGAAGATGAAGACTTGTTCCTTTCAGCTGGTCGCTAATGGAGCAGCGATTTAATGAATCCGTGGTCAGGGGCAGTGATAAATATACATGCATTGCTGGACTGATGGATGAATTCAAGTACCGTTCCACTGCAGAAATCCACAATGGTGTATCCTGGCCTGGCTAGCTCTGCAACCATGGCAACCAAGTTATTCAGCTGTTGCATCTTCCTGACGGCACGGATATTTGACATTTTCCCTGCAAAAAAAAAAGGGAAAGAAAAAAAAGCACAAGTTCTTATTGCATTTGAGCATAGAGTGGAAAGCAACTGTTTTTTGCAGCCAATTCATCTGAAAACTCAGTTAAGGGGTAAATAAAAAAGAAGCTCTGCTTGAGAAGAAAGTGGTCAACAGAATTTCACTGGGACCAAATAAGTCTATTTTGAAGACTGGTTGGTTCCAGTCAATATTAACTCACTACAATGAACATAACTTTAACAACAAAAACATGTCAGAATACTTGCTAAAAAAATATCAATTGGAACAATTTTCACTCTAATGTCTTCCTTTCCTCTGCTGTCAGTAAGTAAACATACTTCCCCCTGCAACTACTCAAATTATGATTTACAACCAGCCATTTCAGGTAATGGTGCTAGCACACAGATGAAAAGCCCTCAACTCTCTCATCAGCATGTTTCTAGCCAATTGTCAACTAGGGAGCGCAAAAACAATCTTTCAACAACTCACAAAGCAAGCCTTCGAGCCAAAATCAAGTGTCTCCTTTCTGCTGCTGTGAGAGCAGTATGTACCCCATTAACTCAAAGCACATTGCAGTCTCCTGCATCCTCCGTCTGTTAGTACGCCACATCGGCAGTGAGCCGTGGACGCGCTGTGCAGAAGCCATCTCTGGTCCATAAATCTAGAGTGATGAGTGTTTCATTTACCCCCAAGTCACACCCTCATATTCACACAACTGAAATATAAGAGAAATATTATTCCTATACTCTCCTGCTCGGGCTGCTTTGTATACGACAACAGGAAAGGAGAGATGGCAGAGGAGATTTTCATTCTGCCACAAGCAGGAAATTTCACAAAGCCATTATTCAGCCTCTCAAACCGGTTGAGCTGATCCCGGTTGTAGAGAGAGCACAATAAAGAGAGCAAGGGGTGAATTTAAATACAGAGAAACAGTACAGCAGTGTATTGACAAGTCTGTGCTCTTCATCTGGATGAGCAATTCACATGGGTGCAGGCACTTCTATGGAGCCATGACTCCAGATATGTGCCAGTAAAGAGGCCCTTTGATGCATCTGGACACATTTAAATGCAAATTACAATGCAAAGCGTGATAAAATTTAGCAGGGCAGAAATAGTGAGCAGTATCTAGGATGTGACTTGGTGATGAAAAATGGAATAACTAAACAGTATAGATTATAGGACTCATATTCTTGGTGTCATATAAAACACTTCAAACATGCAACTGATGATTTGGCTTTGTGGGGGCCGTGAAGACAAGCCTTAAACACAACACTGACTTATTTTACCTAACAAAGTATGATAATAGCAAAAACCTATTCATTTTAACATTCAGTCATTTTATTGCTTCATTTTAATCTCCATCAGCTCCTCGTGGAAACACACTGCAGTAAAATGTCCCACAATGTTCACACTGTCATGTGCTGCTGAGCAGGTGGTGTCCAAAAAATAAGCAACCTTGGGAGCTGAAAAAAATAAGTCCTAAAGACGGCAGTTCCTTGAAGGGCCACTTGACATTAGCTCCAAAAGTGAGTCAATCCCAACTAGTCTCACATAGGCAGATCTACACTACCAGTCAAAAGTTTGGACACATGTTCTCATTCCATGTTTTTTCTTTATTTTGACTGCTTTCTACATTGTAGATACATACTGACGACATCAAAACTATGAAGCAAGATATATGGAATTATGTAGCAAACCAACAACTGTGAAATAACTCTACATATGTTTTATATTTTAGATTCCTCAAAGTAGCCACCCTTTGCTTTAATGACTTCACAGTGAAAACCATTTCAGGTCAACCAAAACCATTTCAAATCATGCCTTCTTAATGGGGTTGGGACCATCAGTGTTGTTGTGTCTCGTGTGATTGTCTGGTTGATACACAGTTGACAGCCCTATTTGACAACTGTTAGAATCAATATTATGGCAAGAACCAATCAGCTAAGTAAAGAGAAACAACAGTCCATCATTACTTTAAGAACTGAAGGTCAGTCAGTCTGGAAAATTGTAAAAACTTGGACTGTATGGTTTTGCAGTCGCAAAAACCATCAAGCGCTACGACCAAACTGCCTCACATGAGGACCGCCCCAGGAAAGGAAGACCAAGAGTCTCCTCTGCTGCTGAGAATAACATCATCTGAGTCACCAGCCTCAGAAATGGCAAGTTAACAGCACCTCAGATTAGAGCACAGATAAATGCCACACAGAGTTCTAGTAGCAGACTGTTACGGCCTCTTTAAAGTTGACAAGGCTCGAATAAACAAAGAGACCGGCAACATATAAACTAGACAGACACGGCAGGTAAAGTGAGAATGGGGAAAAAAACCCAACTTTATTAACAATGAATTCAAATAACGTGAATCAACTAAGATGAAAATAATGGTGAAAGTAAAAGGGCTGTAGCTGCTGGCCAAAAAAAACAAAAGAGGGGTGGTGAACGTGGCTAACCCTGCAATGGGCTCTCGGACCAGTCACCACCCCGTACTACACTACCTAACCACAAATTAATACTACAAAAGAAAACAGCGAAAATAGGACTACCAGCAACTACAGCCAAACTACAACAACAAAACCCAGCAATCTAAACATGCATGGGGAGGGAATAGCCAAAGTACCTGAAACGAAAAGAACACAATGTTAATCACAAAAGGAAAGCGTTTGTCCAGGAGGACGTGTAGCTTGGAGGTTCTCCAATCTCTGCTCTGACTGCTGCTCTCTCCTGCCTCCCTAAATACCCTCCTCCTCCCTAAGTGCTAACAGCACTCAGGTGTGCTGCAATTACACAGATAAAGGGAGGAGGGAGATCAGAGAGAGCAAGGACAGACACAGCAGCCAGCCACATGTAACACCCCCCCATAAGATGTTGCGTGAAGGTTCGCCCCAACCTACACGCAACATACACGTGACAACGCATCCGCCACTACATTTCTCTCACCCCTAATATGTTTAACCTCTAGATTAAACGATTGCAGCGAGAGCGACCAGCGCATGATTCTCTGATTTTTATTCCGCATTTGTTGAATGAAAACCAGGGGATTGTGGTCTGTATACACCATAACTGGACCTGAGGTGGAGCCGACATACACCTCAAAATGGAATAAGGCCAAAACTAGACCAAGTGCCTCCTTCTCAATGGTGGAATATACACGCTGATGGCTGTTAAATTTCTTTGAGAAGTAGGAGATCGGATGCTCAACACCATTCTCATCGTCCTGGAGGAGGACAGCACCGGCTCCTACGTCACTTGCGTCTACCGCTAATTTGAACGGATGGTCAAACACTGGCGCAGCCAAAACAGGGGCCTTAACACAATCGAAAGCACGCTGACAGTCATCTGACCAATAGAAATGTCTTTTTGGGCTAAGGAGGTCTGGGAGTGGGGCGGCGACAGCCGAGAAGTTCTTACAAAAACTACGATAACACCCCGCCATTCCCAGAAAGCGACGTAGCTGACGCCGAGACGCAGGAGCAGGGAACGACAGGATCGCCTCCACCTTCGCCTCTACTGGCCTAACTTGCCCATGACCCACAACCTTTCCTAGGTATGTGACAGTGGCCTGACCAAATTCACATTTTGCCAAGTTAAGGGTCAGATTGGCGTCCCGTAGCCTTGCAAACACTGCCCCTAGCTGCTGAATATGGTCCACCCACGATCTCGAATACACCACTATGTTGTCGAGGTAAACCTCACAACCAGGTAAACCATGCAAAACAGCGTTGACCAAACGCTGAAAAGTCGCCGGGGCATTTCTTACGCCGAACGGCATAACCGTATACTGCAAAAAGGCGTCTGGAGTGACAAACGCAGTCATCTCCTTAGCGCGCGGAGTCAGAGGTACCTGCCAATAACCTTTAAGGAGATCTAGCTTTGTCACATAAGTAGCACTGCCGACATGATCTACACAGTCATCGATTCGAGGGAGTGGATAACAATCGGGCTTAGTGACACCATTAACTTTACGGAAGTCCGTACAAAAATGATCAGATGAATCGGACTTTACCGACAGGAGACACGGTGAACTCCACGAGCTGGAGCTCCGTTCGGCAATGCCGTTCTCCAGCATATAGTCGACCTGTTTTTGTAGGCGAGCACGCTTCTCCGGATTTACCCAATAAGCATGCTGCTTAATCGGAGAAGCGTCACCCACGTCGATATCGTGCTCAAGGACATTAGTTTGTGTGGGCACATCAGAAAACAATGAAACATTCGATTTAATTAACTGGACCACATCCTCACGGTGGGACTCAGTGAGGTGCAAAAAACACTCGTCAAGTTTAGACAACATTGCAGAATTCTGCAGTCTGCCTTGGACCACAGCTAGGGACGGACCCACCACGTCCTCGAGGTCAGCTGCAGCCACCGTAGGCAGCACCCCGGGGGTTCCAGCACCGGACAGCTCCTCTATCACCTGGGAACTCACCGCGGCTTCAGCACTGGACAGCGCCAGCACGGTGTTGTGCACTTCACTGCCAGGAGTGGGATGAGTAGATTCCCTGCAGAGGTAAGGCTTCAACATGTTTACATGACACACTCGGTTACGTCGTTTACGGTCAGGAGTGGCTACAATGTAATCTCGATCACCTAGTTTCTCCTTGACCACATAAGGACCGCTGTAACGAGCTTGTAGAGCCGAACCGGGGACAGGCAACAAAACTAACACTGTGTCACCGGGACTGAAGCTTCTGTTTTTAGCGTCTTTATCAAACCATCGCTTCATTTTAGCCTGAGTAATGGACATATTTTGCTTCGCTAATTCACAAGCACGGTGAAGTTTACCACGGAAGTTTGAAACATAATCACACAGATTCTGTGGTTTATTATCACCCAGCCACTTTTCCTGCAGGAGTTTTAATGGGCCGCGCACAGTGTGCTCGAACACCAGCTCTGCTGGACTAAACCCCAAAGACTCCTGAGTTACCTCGCGAGCTGCAAACAGGAGGAAATGAACGCCCTCATCCCAATCTTTTTCAACCTCAAAACAATATGCCCGGAGTATGCTCTTTAGTGTGGAGTGAAAACGCTCCAGAGCACCTTGGCTTTCTGGATGGTAAGCGCTAGAATAGTGATGAGTAATATCCAGCTGTTTCATGACCTGCGCAAAGACTCGTGACATAAAGTTGGAGCCTTGGTCAATTTGTATTTCCTTAGGCAACCCAAACAGAGAGAAGAATTTCACCAGGGCTTTTGCAACCGCAGGAGCAGTGATTTCACGCATTGGGATAGCCTCAGGAAAGCGGGTCACAGAGCACATGATGGTCAGAAGAAATTTATTACCACTTTTAGTGCGCGGAAAAGGGCCAACACAGTCTACTATTACGCGTTCAAATGGCTCCCCCACAACCGCAATCGGGTGTAATGGATACTGGGGAATTATTTGATTGGGTTTTCCACAAACTTGACACACATGGCAGGTTTTGCAGTGTTGTCGCACATCGCGCTTCAAACCAGGCCAGAAAAAACACCGCAAAATGCGATCATATGTTTTGTTAACACCAAGCGGGTTGTCATGTGCCAACTTCAGAATCTCAGTGCGATACCTATTTGGGACAACAATTTGTGTCAAAACACTCCAATCATCCTGCGTGGAAGCATGCGGCGGCGTCCATTTACGCACCAGTCTCTACATCTCTACATTAACTGTTCAGAGGAGACTGAACCAATCAGGCCTTTATGGTCAAATAGCTACTAAGAAACCACTACTAAGGAAAAGCAACAAGCAGAATAGATTAGTTTGGGCCAAAGCACACAATTAAAAATCTGTATATTACAGCCACTTGTGTGGCAATCATTTTGCCAGAAACCTGTGTTATGAACAGAAAATCTGAATCTGACGTTCTGAGCCCCAAATGTCCACTGTGAAGTTTTGCTATAATGTGGATCCATGTGTTTAAACAAATGCATCAGGCTCAACGTCAAAGTTATTAATATTGTATGTGCTGAGAAAAAAAGGGACTGAGGTCAGTCTCACAAGTGTGTGTCTTTGTGTATGTGTTGTGTTTGTGTGGGTGTGTGCCGACACGTCTATGTATGACTGACTTTCCGTGCTTCGACTCTTACAAGACTGTGTTTGATGAAGGTCACCGCACAGTTCGATGTCAAATCGAAAAGCTACGTAGGAACGAGTGGGTAACAGCAGAAAAGCAAACTACTTGTCAGTCAACTTCTCCCTTTTCGTTTCACTTCCATTTTAATGTGGTCTCCGGAAGAAAAGTAAGACTGTAAGACTTCAAATTTATTCCCCGGGTCACTTTAAGTCCTTTAAATTCACTCAGTTTCAGATGAAAATCATGAAGCATGTGTCAAACAGAGCAGAGGTCAAAAAGCCACAGGGTGTTAAATGAGAACAGCGAATGGCAACACAGTGCAGATAACACTAAACCTTTCTGTATAAACCTAATGACGCAAACAACATTAGGCTTGTTTCTAATTGTTTAACATTTCCTCGGACTTCAAATGGTCATCATATAAAGTTAAGTCAATATTCCAGCAAAATGACTCACTTTAAACTTTACAGCAGACAGCTAAGAGGAACAAGACATTTATTTGCTTTCTCTTGAGTTCAAGAAACGTTTTGGTATAGGTGTAGGGAACAGGAAAAATTGGTATCTTAATTAAAGATACAAATGGTTGTGGTTTCAGCTTTTATCATTATCACAATAATGGACAACATCGGTCCCAAAAGAGAATTTTCTCTCCCCATGCAATTTCATTTCAGGTTTTATTTAGTCTTCTCTTTCTGCCCTAATACGGCTATGTGTGGAGTAGCTGAGTTGCCTCTAAAGTAGTTACCATTGACTTAAAGAGCTGATCTTTGGGTGCGTCATTGTTGAAAATAATGCTTACTATCATTGCTAGTAGCAATAAAACGTATTATACTACACTACCTGTTGCTTAGACAGTCACCCAGATACAGATCCTATCTATCTAACCCTGTCTATCCAGCTATCTATCACCTAAGGCTGATGGGAAAGTCGGAAATTCTGCGAGCATTTGGATGTAAAAGTTGTAAATATTACATTATGGTAATTCATCTAACAGTGCCTGATACTTTCTCAAAGAAATATGTCAACCTAATGGTGGCACAAGACTAAGTTTGGGGATTAAGACAAATCTT
The DNA here is from genome assembly GCF_022539595.1 of Amphiprion ocellaris. NCBI lineage: Eukaryota > Metazoa > Chordata > Actinopteri > Pomacentridae > Amphiprion > Amphiprion ocellaris. Next base: position 19,712,781 of record NC_072769.1, on the reverse strand, counting down.
TAGTATTTCTCTTCTGTGGGTCATGGATATCTTTATCAGATATCATAGAAATACAGTATATCGAATAGTTGTGAAGATATTGGGGGAAAAAAAAATTTCCTGCTCCTGACATGGTTCGTATATTCCAGCTGTGTGCAATGCCTCTTTTACGTCATAAGTGTGGGAAAGACTTTCAGGATACACCTGTGTGTCCTCTCTTATAGCTCCTCCAACAAGCCTCCTCGATCCGGTCTCCACAAAATGCATTTTAGGAATTGAGTCTTACTTTTGATGGTACACCAAGATGGATTTCTGGGTCATGGGAATCCAGGAAATACTGGATGTATCTTGTGGTGGTGTGAAGTGCTAAACATCACCAGCAAAAATGAAAGAAGGAAACAGTAGGGGAAAAATTGGATGATCTGAAGGCAGCTTTGCCACCGTTCAAGTATGAAATAACATAATGCATTCTACCGTCTTCCTGTCACAATGACCGCTTGCATAATATTCAACAAGGAATATGTATTTATTGAGGCAGTGTTTGAGGTCAGGCCTTCAGACTGAAATGTACTACTCAGTAAACAAAATTGCTTCATGACAACATGATGCCAGAGTTGCTGGATCACAATTAATCTATGATGTAACTCCTACAAATAATATAAATGGCAGTGAGGACAACCACTGTGCCTGTTTCTAGACTAAAACATAACAATTTTGACAGAGAAAAGTCAAAAGTTTTGGTCAAGCTCCAACTCAAAAAAGAAAAGCAATCCCAGACCATGTAATTCACAGAGAGCTCAGTAGGAGAGGGGTCTATCTGCACTGATGTTTTTCACCACTTTTTTCCCCTCCTCATGCATCCCAACTAGATCTTCTGTCTTCCAGTCACTTTATTTATAAAGCGAAAGCAGCAACAGCAATCACAAGCATGACAGAAACAGCCCACGACTGTCATCTAGCCCAGCCCAAGTGATCCACTAGCGAGAAAAGCTGTTGACAGGTGGACATTAACTCAAATCTCCTCTGTTATTACTAACCCGATGTTGCAGCAATTACTCGGGCATTGTCTTTTTTTAGCATTATGCCTAGCACGTATGAAAATGCAAATTAACAACCATAAATTATCACTTACAGGGATAAAATAAGAGACATCGTTAAGTCACACTGTATGTAAGAAACCATGATATTGGGAATTAAGGGGTGTTGAAAGTTTGATTGAAAGACTTCTTTCAACTTGAAATCATTGAATGTAATCCTCTGTTTGTATTAGACAAACAATGAGCAAACTGGCAAGGAAAATGTTGGTTTGTTTGGCCAACAGTTACTAACACAATCTTACTAACCAAAAAAAAAAAAACATCAACATGTAAGTTTATTTCTTTTCATCCAATCCAAACATCAAAGCAGTTTTTACCAATGGATTTAGAATCAAGTGTCATTTATAGCCCTGCATACAAGGATGAAAGCTTATATGTAACATCCATCCATCCATCCATCCATCCATCCATCCATCCATCCATCCATCCATTATCTATACACCGTTTAATTGTCATTAAGGTTGCAGGGGACTGGAGTCTATCCCAGCTGATTTGCGCTATGTTTGCTACTGATCAGTTTTTCCCACATGTAAATACACCGCATTTGAAAATCGGCCACTTCGTGGGCGATCACTAGTGGGCCACTACTTGGTCATAACAGCGCTTGAGCTTCAGTCCGGTAGATGCGTTGGACCAACATGGTGCCTCGGCCACAAACTTTCTTTTTTATTTCAAAAACACTTCAGCGAAAAGTATTTCTGAAAGCATTTGAGGCGAGAAATAAGCTGTGCAGCTGCTGAATCTGTCCTCATTTTAGTTTAACGACGGCTAGTTTAGACGTTTGACGAAAGTTTCGCGATGCATCGGACCTCCTCACCCCACACTGAAATTGCATAAAGTAGAAGTCGAGTCCATTTTACGCAAATGAGCTGCGGCCCGCTCCACTGGATTGCAGCTCGAAATGCACCATAACAGAACCAGCATGCAACGTGGTGCGTTTCACATAGACAATGAATGGGATGCAGGAAATTGACAGATCTAGTGGACATGTAACTTTAGGGTGAAGACAGGAGACACCCTGGACAAGTCACCAGTCTATCACAGGGCTACATATACAGACAATCACACTCACATTCACACCTACGGACGATTTTAGAGTTACCAATTAACCTCAGAATGCTTTTGGACTGTGGGAGGAAGCCGGAGAACCCGGAGAAAACTCACGCATGCACAGGGAGAACATGCAAACTCCATGCAGAAAGATCCCGGTAAGCCGGGGACCCAAACCAGGGATCTTCCAGCTGCAAGGTGACGGTGCTAACCACCGACCCACTGTGCAGCCCTACATGGAACAAAAAAGCAATATTCTTTTTTTCTTTTTTTGTATTCTCCTGACTGTAGTGGAGAAGGCATTTATTTATCGGGCATACCGGTCAGCCACATTTCAAGTTTTCTATTGAAAACAGAATTACTTCCAGGATCCAGATTACATTTCCTTGACCTCCTAGTATATATGCTGACATGTTCCTTGAGGCGGAATCTGATGAGGCTGGGGTGTTTTCTCCTCACAGACTTTTTTTGTTTAACCTCCTTTCACAGACTGACGTGAGCCGAATGCAGACATTTTTCTGAACAGGTGCACAGATGCCATCCCACACAGATAACTGCTGACACAAAGCCAGAGATGACAGACCCGTTAAGAGTCTTGGTATCGGGGAAACAAGCTTTCTGTTTCTGTGGCAGGTTGACTCTGCGTTGACACCTCCCAAAGCTCAGTGAGGAGAAAACATGCTGTGGCAGCGTCACCGGGGGAGACTGAGGATCCATTAGCCCATGTGTCCTCTACTGCTGAAAGGTACCTCCCACTGCTGCTGCTGGCAGTGAGCCCCGATCGCTTCCTTTTTCTTTTTTTTTTCTCCCCTGATGCTGCAGAACTGCCCACGGCCTTATCAAGCAGGTCCATCACACAGATTAGAATGTAAACACACTGCTGTGGCACAGGACGGGGGGCTCTGTTTGTGCTTTGCAAGATCCAACAGCTACCGTCTCTCAGAGGACATGCTGGTTTAAAAAGCAAAAATGAGGAGAGCCAGTTGGAGATTCAGGTTGAGATTACTTCATGTGCAACTTCAAGACTTGCGTTTGTATTTCATGTTTGTTTGGAGAAATTATTGCAGTCTATTTACTGGTCCAAAATGCAGAAAAGGCGCTATTTTCTGAAAATTACTGCAGAGTCTTATTTATATTGTATTTGAGGACAAATTCTTTATGTATTCAGAACAGAACATGGTTTATTTGAACAGTGAAAGCAGCAGCTCTTGTGTTACAAAGAGAGCCTGGTACTCTTAAAGAGAGCTGTAATATAGATAATTTGTAGCCGTAATAGCATTAGGTTAGAAAGTTCCCATATGTTCATGTGAAGCGCGTACGCCAGAGTTACTCAGCCTCGAAATTGTTCAGAAATAAGCCTACAGGAGTTATCTGCTGCCTCACGTTATGCGCTTTGCTGCCACGGAGGTAATGAATTCCTTTCGAGGGGAAAAGCAACTCCAGACGTGTTTGCCACAGAAATGTCCCAGACAGAGTCATCCATTAATGACCAAGAAATATGCGCTCACAGGATGTCATGTAAAGAGACGTAAGACCAGAAAGGATAGTTGTAAAAACACTTAGAGAAATTCTTTGTGGTTCTAAACTGGTCTGCTTTCAAGACAGCCTTTCAAGACAGCCAAAAAGCACAATGACAGATTGTATACAGATTTCTTTAAATGCTGACAATCAGCTTCTAAGTTATTCTTTTAAAAAATAAATCATTAGAACAGAAGAAATTATTCAAAAAATAAGATTAGGAATCTGCATTTTTTTTTTTAAGTCGGCGTTTCTTATCCTCAGAAAGTCTTTATCTCAGACAAGTGCTGCAAAATGATGTGTCATTTTATAATGATCATCTTTAATCAGGAACATTTATTTTTGCACTGAGCAAGTAACAAAACCAAAAACAGTTTTGGTGCAGGTCTTCATGCAGAACCAAAATATATTTTAGTTATAATATTTAAATAAAATTTAGGAAATGTGCATGTCTTAAATTAAAACATTAACTTTCAACAACAATTTAAAATATTTTAAAATGAGTAATACATTTGATGATACACATCACATAAAATGACACTGTTTATGTTTTGATATGGTGATGTGTGATGCACTTCCAGGAGAAGGCAACCTAAAAAAAATCTATATATTTATTCATGTATTAAGTTCTTTTTTTTTTGTTTTTTTTTTTTACATCTCACAGCTAAACTAATGGAAACAAATACTGAAAAACCCAGGACAATACATCACCCTCTGATCAGGAAAACCAAAGAGAAAAGAGAACCAGATATACTATCTAGCAAAACCAGAGATCGAAGAGAAAACCTTTGCATTCAGTTCCATAAATTTTTGCATCACTATAAATTGAATAATCAGGTTTTATTTGAGTACGGGAGTGACTAATGACAGAAGTACACAGACTAATTCATATACAAGTGATTAGGAAAACGCAACAGAAACAGGACTGTCAGGTGAATCATCATCATCTGCTCCTGGATCCTGCTAAAGCCCTCATGAATGAACCAGTGTGTCAGTTCAGACAAGATCAGGTTAGTCCTGAGAAACAATAGCAATGGTTTTCTGTCTTGGCAGCTGCTAATGAAAAATGCAACATCCATCCATCCATTACCTACACTACCATTCAAAAGTTTGGAGTCACAGAAATGTCCTTATTTATGGAAGAAAACCAGATTTATTCAATGAAGATATTAATGTTATCTTCATTGAGTAAAACTGAATCAGAAATAATGTCTAGACCTTGTTAATGTGGTAAATGACTATTCTAGCTGGAAACAGCTGATTTTTAATGGAATATCTACATAGAGGTACAGAGGAACATTTCCAGCAACCATCACTCCTGTGTTCTAATGCTACATTGTGTCAGCTAATGGTGTTGAAAGGCTAATTGATGATTAGAAAACCCTTGTGCAATTATGTTAGCACATGAATAAAAGTGTGAGTTTTCATGGAAAACATGAAATTGTCTGGGTGACCCCAAACTTTTGAACAGTAGTGTATACACCACTTAATCCTCATTAGGGTCGCAGGGGGCTGGAGTTTATCCCAGCTGACTTAGGGTGAAGGTAGGAGAAAAGTCGCACATGGATAGGGACAACATACAAACTCCATGCAGAAAGATCCCAGAAAGGCCGGGATGCAAATCGGGGATCTTCTAGCCGCAAGGCAAAAGTGCTAACCATCGAGCCACTGTGCAGCTAAAAATGCAACATATGTCATAAAATCAAATAAAAGGATCTTTTGGGAGTTTGTAGAAATGTTGAAAGCTAAAGAACATTACAAAAACATAAAAGTAAAAACTTAACCAGACTCCTGAAGCTGACCTCAGTTGTTCTAACAGGTGAATAAAATACTAAATCCACACATGGACTAAGCCGCAGCTGGCTCAGGTATGTGAATACAGCCACTAACAGAAGGCTGGCTAATACAACCATTTCTGCTGCTACACTGCCTGGCATGAGAGAAGCTATATTTTATGTATGGGACTGGAAGAGTGCAAATTGCTGGTCCCCTAAGTGCTGTGAAATTGCACACACGGGTTTTGCAGGAGTAAAGTGACCAATCCAAATAAAGAGCGCTGCTGACCACCTAATAAACAAACCGCCGGGAGCTCAGGAACAAAAGGAAAACGGATTACAGAGATTCTGACAAATGCACACACCGATCAGCCACTACATTAAAACGAACGACGGGAGAAGTAAATAACACTGATCATCTCGTTACACTGTGGCTGAGCAGCAACAACATGACAAAGGGCTAGACCAATAGGAAAAACTCACCTTTTAATATCCTGACTTTCCTATTAATATTCCTCTTTACTTTCTTTATATTTAAGCCATATTATGTAACACTGTGTTGCAGTTTTCTAAATATATCATGTATCTACTCGTTAAAGAAACTTTACATACGACCTGATGATCGCTTTATGAATGGGTCATTTATAGACCTACGTCATCACCGCAAATGGAAATATTTGAGATGTTTTGCTCGTGTGAAACACTTGTCACCTCATTAATTACAACTCTAATTCTACAAAGCTAATTACACAATTGCTACAGCCTGTCAGAACACTCTTTTAAGCGGAGCATTTGTACAACACATCCTTTAAATATCTTTTAAGCACAAAAGCGGGCCTCCGTTACAACAAAAACCAAACCACTTGTAGCTGCTGCTTGCTGAGATGTAAAAGCACCATCAGAGACAATTGCTGCACAATGGGAGGCATTTCTTGAAATACAGGTTATCTCTTCAGCGCTGGATTTGCTTTGCCTGATACTGATGTTTCTGAAGAGGGACGCAAAATGATCTATTAATGTTCTGCAGAGTTAAAGGCACTATCAACATATTTTTTTAATGTGACAAGATTCTGGCTGTGACAAATGTTTCTGCTTTAGCTTTATCTTGGCATGGGCCACTACAGGAAACTCGCGATATCCTCTCCATAATTTAAGGTTTGAAAGCTTGTTGGCGTTTCTAAAGCATATGCACAGATGCAGATCAGTTAGCATTTAACTGTATGTTCATCATTATGGAAATCTATGAACTCAGGAATGAGGAAAGGAGGAAATGATCTTTCAGCACATCTTTGCAGTGTTGAATGTTGGTAAAGACAGAGCAAAATCTACACTATTGTTCAACAGTTTGGGCTCACCCAGACAATTTTATGTTTTCCATGAAAGGTCACACTTTTATTCATGTACTAATATAATTGCAACAAAGGTTTTCTAATCATCAATGAGCCTTTCAACACCATTAGCTAACACAATGTAGCATTAGAACACAGGAGTGATGGTTGCTAGAAATGTTCCTCTGTACCTCTATGGAGATATTCCATTAAAAATCAGCTGTTTCCAGCTAGAACAGTCATTTACCACATTAGCCTTGTCTAGACCAGGGGTGTCAAACATGCAGCCCGCGGGCCAAAACCGGCCCTCCAGAGGGTCCAATCCGGCCCATGTGTCAACTTTGTGAAGTGTAAAAATACAGAGAAGACATTAACTGCAAATTGTAAATTTGGAAAACTATAAATTTAAAATAAATTCTAGACCATGACAAGATGTTTTGATCATAAAGTAAAATACTAGATTGCTCATCGTTCTTTTGTCATTTTATGTCTCATTTTTGTAATATTTTGTATTGTTTTTGTTGTTTTTTTTTGCCTGACTTTGGTCGTTTGTCTCATGTTTTGGTCATTTTGTTTCTTGTTTTTGTTGTTTTGTGTTTCCTTTTTGTCTTATTTTTGTCATTTTGTATTTTGCTTTATTCGTGGTTTTATGTATCATTTTTGTTATTTTGTGGTTTTTTTTGTCTTGTTTGTGTTGTTAGTCAGATTTTTTGTTGTTTTGTTTCTCACTTTTGTCATTTTGTCTGGTTTTTGTCGTTTGCCCATTTTTTGTTGCTTTGTAATTTTTTTGTCAAATTTTTTTCTCTTCTTTTTTGTTTTATGTTGTTTGTCTAATTTGTTGTCATTTTGTTTCTCGTTTTTGTCATTTTCAATTCAATTTTATTTATATAGCACCAATTACAGTCAAATTGTCTCGAGATGCTTTACAGAACCCATATGCCTGTTTTGTGTCTCATTTTTGTAATATTTTGTCTTTTTCTGTTGTTTCTTGTCTTTAGTTGTCTGACTTTTGTCATTTTGATCATAAAGTAAAATACTATAAAATTCAGTTCCAAATACCTGTGAATAAATGTTTAGTGCCTTTGTAGAAACACTGTGATCTGTAAGTTGTAATGTGTAAATGATAAACTGAGACATAATGTTGTTGAAATTTAACTCATTTTTATTAAGAAATTTCAGGTTGTTCATGATGTTTTGTAAAAAGAGAGTTCCCTAAATGTGAACTTTTTTTGCAGTAAAACAAGGGAAAAATTTGGAGTTGTCGTTATTTATAGGTTACTGTGTTATGATTTTACCGGTCTGGCCCACTGGAGATCAACTTGGGCTGAATGTGGTCACAGAACCTATGCAGATATTCCATTAAAATCAGCCGTTTCCAGCTACAATAGTCGTTTACCACATATACAATGTCTAGATTGTATTTCTGATTTATTTAATGTTATCTTCATTGGAAAAAAGACACCGCTATTCTTTCAAAAATAAGGACATTTCTAAGTGATCCCAAACTTTAGAACGGTAGTGTGAACACACACTGCATTAATTTCAGGAAAAATATGATGCCATACAAATCCATCAGCGATACCCACTGATACACCACAGACAGGTTGGTAGTCGCAGTGCAAATAATCTGAGGGAAAATCCTAAAAGCTGCAACCCCACACAACATAACCGCAATTGTGCTGTGAGGTATTCGGAAATGTTTGAGGCCGTGAGGCAAAACACTGAGCAGTAACTAAATATAATCTTGTTGAGCTGACTTGAAGTAGAACAACATTCACAGCGCTGAAAGCTTCAATTGTTATCAAGCTGTCGGGGAAAAAAAACTACCCTAACAGCAGCAGTCACAGAAATTTTTCAACGCATTTGTATAAGACTGTGATGACAAGGAAAATGAAAGGTAATGAAGACAAACGTATGAGGAAAAAAACGTCTCACTCTGCATCCTTCAGCAGCTTTGGAATGCCTGTCAAAACATGACCAGACGTAGCTGTGGGCGAGAGGTCTGCATAATTATTGAACTCCCATGGTCCCTCTCACAGGTCACGGCACATAACCAATTTGTCTGCACTGCTTTTGTTTTCAAAATGAGCAAACAACCAAACTCAGGCGTCGTTTTTGCTCCTCCGAATGCTTCCAATTATTGACTTTTCTGGTGCACACGTGCAAACATCACATCAACACTTGCCTAACTCTGATATTTAACAATATAAGTCAAAGCTTAAGTGGGCATAGCTAAAACAGTTTGTCAATAATTTGATTAGAGTTTAAAATAGTCACGTTTCTGGATTTTCAGTGTGAGAAATAACACTGTTATCCTTGAGCTGATATGGAAATGCATACTAGAAGGTCTAACACTGATCTGCAGAGACTTTCAGCTCTTTGACCTCGCTTCAGTTAACTGGACTTCACACATTTATCACAGAAATGAAACTTTTTTTTCTCACTCAAGACAGTTTGTTGAAACAATTTGGGAATTTTGGGGGTGTAAATACAAATTACTGAAAATATTTTGAATGGGTGGCCAGATAAGAGACAAAAAGCAGTACCATGGCAAGTTCAGCAACACATTGTAGAGATTTCTGTTTCTGTTTTTCAACATTAATCATGATAATACACACTATCCTTCAAAAGTTTGGGTTCACTTAGAAATGTCCTTATTTCTGAAAGAAAAACAGTTTTTTTATGAAGATGACATTAAATTAATCAGAAATACAGTCGAGACGTTGTTAATGTGGTAAATGACTATTCTAGCTGGAAACAGCTGATTTTTAATGGAATATCTCCATAGAGGTACAGAGGAACATTTCCAGCAACCATCACTCCTGTGTTCTAATGCTACATTGTGTTAGTTAATGGTGCTGAAAGGCTAATTGATGATTAGAAAATCCTTGTGCCGTTATGGTAACACATGAATATAAGTGTGAGTTTTCATGGAAAACATAAAATAGTCTGGGTGACAACAAACTTTTAAATGGTAGTGTATATTTTGGCTATTGAAACTACTATGTGATATTTTATTTGGGACATGCGAGGTAGATGGAGCGATCTCTCCTTTTGGCTGCCATTCATTGTGTGGGCTGAATGCTGACTTGCAGTTTGTCTCCTGGGCTCTATTCACTTCACTGTTTGAAGTGGACGTGGCGAAAAAAAAAAAACTCTCCACTCCTCTGCTTAAAACTTGGGTACTTTGGAATCGATCCGTCCTGTCAGTGAAGTTTTATTTGCCACAGGCAGAGAAAAACAACGTTGCAGTTTTCCAGAGAAGATTCAAATGACTAAACTACTGTGATCCTGACCAGCATATTCACAGCCCAGCTCAGGCAAAGAACAAATGACCCGAGGCTGTTCACAAACTGACACATCGATACAACAAGTCCACAAGGAAAAATCAAGATTTTGCTCAGTTTGTGTTCTTCAGGTGCTTTTTTTTGTTTGTTTGTTTTTTATACTTTAATACTGTACATCTATCCGTCTAGTCCCAGGATGCCTTACTGGAAGCCAAAGAAAGTCACATTTAACCAGTTTTGCAACTAAGGATGGAGGAAAGCACTTATCCCTGTTTTCAAATATTATACCCGTATACATTTTAGTAACTTTAATCGACTGTCTTGCTAAATAATTCATGTTATAATCTATGCTGCCTTCAGTGCACCCTTAAGTGCAAAATGCAAAAACCGACATGGACCATTGGGTGCGCTGCATTTTGTGTGTTTCTTTGTGTGTGTGTGTGGGGTCAGGTCACATCTACTTCAAAAATCACCATGAACATCATCCAATGTACACCACCAGTCAAAGGTTTGGACACACCTTCTCATTTAATGCTTTTTATTTATTTGTATTATTTTCTACATTGTAGATTTCTACTGAAGACGAACACTTTTTGTTTGCAACATAATTCCATATGTATTCTTTTATAGTTTTGATGCCTTCAATATTAATTTACAGTGTAGAAAATAATGAAATAAAAACCACTGAATGAGAAGGTGTGCCCAAACTTTTGACTGGTAGTATATGGGGAATAAATAAATCAGTTTTTGCAACAGAAAATTTTATAGAATTTTTTTTGTTTAATTACAGTAGGTGAAACATAAATAAACAGAATTTTTATTTATTTTTATTTTTACAGGACAAAGTCCGAATAATCAGCTGCCAGTACTTTTACTGATATTTTATAGATTTATTAAACATTTGCAATTTTTATACTGCAGATATACCAATAAATAAGAGAAAATGTCCTACTTTTAACAATAGAGTTACTATTAAATAACAGGTAAATATTTTCCTTCATTTTCCTTTTTTAAATATTGGCACATGACTAATTTATTTTGAAAACATAATTTTAAAAAAATAGATACACCATTAAAGAGCAGAAAATGTGTTTTTCACTATAAATGCACAATTTAAAATAGAAATGTTCTTATTCATTAAAATACAGAAAATGTCTTGTTAATGCTTGTTACTGTAGACACAGTGTTAATTAACAGAAAAAATATGTATTCAATATTTGCGATTTTCAGGCCAATATTCAGTTACACTATAAGAAAATGTCTTATTTTTCGCTACGGATACATTAAATAACAGGACACATTCCTTTTGTTATTATAGATTTACCCATTTACCTTCAAATAGCAGGAAACTCTTGGTGTTTTTGTTGTTGTTTGATAACAAAACATTCGAAATTTCCTTTTTATTTATTTATTTATTATTACCAAAGAGTCACCACTAAAATAGCAAAAATGTCCTGTTACGGCTTGTGAATGTGGAAACACTGTTAGTTAATGTATAACTGGTTAAATGAAGTGGAAGAAAACATTAAGCAGCATGAACATATTGCATGAATGAGATTTTGATTGACAACAGAATAAGAGGCATTTCCATGTTGCTAATCACAAATGAATTGGTATAAATAACAGGTAAAATATGAGTTAAAAACAGTTTTCTTTTGCACTGTTTTGTCTACAAAAATCATTTTGATAAGTGTATGAGGAAGAAAAATGCCTGAAAATATAGTCAACAAAGTATTTCAGTCCACCTGCCCTTCCTGTTACATATCCTGAAATCCTTCCTCCACAATTGTTCTTTTAAACTAAGTAGTTTGTTTTTATTCAGCGCACACTCTCTGCACTGTGTACTCTGCCAGAGCTGTCAAAGGCAGGGAGTAAGTGGCACAATGCTGGCATCTGTGGAGGGCCGTGTCAACGTCTTTTGGCCTGCCACCTTTGCAAAGTCTTCCAGCCAGTATGGCTCTTAGCCCTAGCCTTGCAGTGCTAACTCAAGTAGAAATAAAGGCTAACTGGACTCCAGCCATCTGCTGTCCCTATGCTCCTCTTGGTTTTCTTACAGAGATGTTGGGTTGTCAAAGCCTCCCTCTGCAGAGAGAAATTAGGACTCTGCCTTCAACTCTGTAAGCTTCTGCTGTCAATGCAGCAGTAGACTGTTTAAGCTGGAGCAGAAAGTTTTAACAACAGATAATCCATCTTGGCAGATTGAAGTTCATTATCTCTTCAGTGTTATCTGATTCTCTCTCTCTCTCTCCAGTTTTATTCTTGTGATACACTTTGTCTCAATGTATATCTATTCTCTCATTATATCTGCAAATGTCTTGGCACTGCACAGATATTCTTATTTAGGAAAGTGGGACAAGAATCAAGGGATCGCAGATTGGCTACAAACACTACGTGTGCCCTTTGGATAATTAGAGCAGGATTTATATGAATCATATTCTGTCTTGCGGAGCCACCTGCACACAAAAAAACACATACACACTGGTGTTAAACTTGGCCGGAGCTCTCTGTTCCCACTTCCCACAAAATAGAAATCAAAATAACTCAACTGATATACAGCATGAAAGTATTTCAGACATACACTACTGTTCAAAAGTTGGGGTCACTTAGAAATGTCCTTATTTTTGAGAAAGAAAAGCAGTTTTTTTAAAAAGATAACATTAAATGAATCATAAATCCAGTCTAGACATTGTTAATGTGGTAAATGACTATTCTAGCTGGAAACAGCTGATTTTTAATGGAATATCTACATAGAGGTACAGAGGAACATTTCCAGCAACCATCACTCCTGTGTTCTAATGCTACATTGTGTTAGCTAATGGTGTTGAAAGGCTAATTGATGATTAGAAAACCCTTGTGCAATTATGGTAGCACATTAATAAAACTGTGAATTTTCATGGAAAACATGAAATTACGTGGGTGAGCCCAAACTTTTGAATGGCAGTGTACTTGTGTGGGGATATGAGTCACTGTCCAAATGTTAAAGGGTCATGCCAGAATTGGAGGACATTTGGGCTTCAAAATTTTTGAAAAATAAACCTTCTCTTTTACAATTTTCTACTCCATATTCATCAATAACAGGTAACAAACTATCAAACTGACTGGCTCAGTTTACACATCAATGGTACCATTTTTATTCCATATTTTATTTGTTGTTTGCTAACCCTACTCTAATCACAGTAACAGGGTTGCTAATCCATGCTAATGTTAGCTTTTTCTCAGGAGTAGAAGCTAGATATTTAGCTAGATGTTACTGCTGACCAAGAGGACAAGCTGACTGATGGAAAACAGTAGAAAAAAAAAAAAAAAAAAAAAAAAAAGGTAAAAAGAATTTGTCTCATCCTGATAATATGAGGTAGAGTGAGACACTCAATCAAGGCTGACAATGCCATGATAACATGAAAAATAGAAGAGAGGACATAGCTTTGCTCTACCCTTTTGGAAAACTGATGATGTTAATTCCAGCATTTCATGTGATTCACTGGTTTCTTCTTCTTCTACCAGCTAAAAAGGTTATGCTAACAGGGTTGTTGTGGGACACATGCATAATAATTATTATTTAAAATATTATGTTGATTAAATAAAATGTTCCCACAATTACAAGAGACATCAATGAAATGAATAATACCAAAAAAAAGGAGATTTAAATTTCATTTTAACTGTTTTATTTGAGATTCAACTTGGTCATCAGAGGGGTGGGACGAGAAAATGGCATTTTAGGGGGAACTCCAGACTTATTTGGTAAATTTAAAAATATTTTCAAACATTCTTCTCGCCTAGTTTTTTTAGATTTGGTCTCAGGACAAGTACATTTACACAACAACTGCATGTCTTAGTATTTTGTACATGGACTTTTGAAATTTGATGGGTGTCCTCCAATTCTGGAATGACCCAAATAGCTCCAAATGCAGCTATAGTTCTCAGAATATGAAGCTATGGTGGCTCCTGCATTTTTGGAGATTTCTGTTTATTGTTCAAGGATGTGCAGATGCAGAAACAGACAAAACACATACACAGCATGTCAGCTCACCCCTATGTCAGCGTAAGCCAACACCATGAGGGTGTAAAATACAAGAGGGAACACTCCGCTAACAGCAAGACTTCAAACACGGATAACATGCCTGAGTCTATACACAACCCCAAATTAGACGTGGGCGCTGGGGGAGGTCACTCTTACATTAGGAGCACATCTCACAGTGCACACAAAGACCAAATATGACACATCATCTATTATAGTTTGGTCGAGACAGATCATAATAAAAAGGATTGAGACGTTCTTTGAGCGTGTGGTGACAAAGTGAAGAATTGCAGTAAGTTCCCTTCCGTTAGTGATGGGAAGAAAAATAACACAAAAGTGACACAAATAGTGATATGAATGACAGCATGCTTTAATTTAGTGGACGACAGTTTGTGAAAATAACTATAAAAATATGCCCTTTGACAGATTATTAGACCTTACTGGGAACAGGTCCATGAACACATAAATATGTGGGGGAAATATTCCTTTTAAATGTGAAGTCCTGTAATTGGGCGACACACTGTTTGACAACTGTAACGTTAATGACAAGAAATTATTTGGTATATTATTGGCAACGAGTAAAAGAAAACATTACGACAAAATGGAGTTGAGGATTGATATTGTAACACAAGGTTTGTTTATACGAGGTATACATAATGGAAGAGTTGACATTTTCCCTGAAAGCGCAAAAAGAGAAGTTCTGTAAGATCTGGACTAAACGGACTGAGTACGTAAAACCCATAAGGTGTGATTTTACTTGAATCTACCAGTAACTAGATACAATCAGCTCTCCTTGTCTACTTTTAAAAAAAAAAAATCTCTCAAATGTTGTGAAGATAGTTACAAATGGCTGGCTCCCCTGTTTTATTATTCTGAGTGATGTAAAAAATGACAATATTGGAAAGACAACATAGTCTTTAGTGCTGTAAATAAGATGTTTGGAATTGTAATAATTTGCCTTTTCAATTTAAATAAAAAGAGAATTTTAAAAAAAGTCATTTGTGTCAAAGCAGTGCTTATATTATATTAAATATTGAAAGAGAACATTAGAACATAAACAGAGACATAATCTAAAATAGAGAGAGCAAACATAAAACACTCAGGATTGTTTTTTACTAGAGCACTGTAATTAAAAGCAGTCTGTGGACACGTCCAGCATTACCAGCAAACTCACAGAGTAAATGATACTAACCAATGCAGGCCACATTTCCAAATGAGGTGTCAAGTAATTTGCTTCAACTCTACATTGCTAATTTGGGCTCCTGAATTTGTTCAATGCTGCTGTGGAACATATTAGTCATCCATTAGGGACGCAACATTCATTTATTTTCCAATACTCCCTCTGCTTTATACGTGTAACTGAGGATAATAACAAGTTCAGATCAGCAGCTGTTCATTCCCACTAGCATATTTTTGGTCTGTAAATATCCCTCCACGTTGTGTAAGGCAATATTTTAGAGTAAAAATGCAAAAAGAAAAAGTGAACTAATTTAGAGTTTGCTGCTGATTAGGATTTTTTGAGGTCATCCTAGTTCAGGCGTTTGTTATTTTTATTAATGAGGACATTATCATTTAGATCTATTGTTGTTTACATCACATATTTTAGATGCTATTTTTTTAGTTTAATATTATGTATATAGATAAGGCTCTGACAAGGTGATTTTTTTAAAATTATCTTAGAGATTGTTTCTGCACAGACATTTATCAGCAACTACAGTTCGGTTTGTTTATTAGGAGAAACAATTAATGATCCGCTGTCAGTTTCCAGTTAAACCATGCCAAAAGTGTTAATTGTGCTTTTGTAATGTGTTATTACACTGAGTCACGGTAGAAAATGCATGACAAAGGATGACAAACCAAGGGTGGATAAAAATAATGACAATCGTTTCCGTATTACAACAGCTTTCGACAAAAAAGCAAGCAGTGAATAAAAATCGGTCATACGCAACATATTATATGTAACAAATAAGTGGAATATCTACGGCTGTTATTATTCTATATGGCAGTGTTAATACACACTTAGCTTTTGAACATTTGCTAACATAAAGTGTCTAAATATGTCAATAAATCTTTAAAAATATAATAATATAATACTGCAAATAGTTCCAAAAAATAAGCAATTAAGAGTCAATAGCTGAAAGAAAAAGGAAACTTCACCAGGAAAGAAAAACATTCAATCTATTCTAGCCTTCAAATATCATCATCGACAATTCGAACACATGAGGCACGTTAAAATGTGCTCCGACGGACAGGCCTGCGGAGGAGAGATTTGGTTTTACATTCTGCTCAGGGCTGAAAACACTAATCACTAATTAATTACAAGTGTACTGAAACGGTGCAAGAAAACATTGTAATCCTAAACTCAGACCAACACCGCAATGCCTCACCAGAGATTATCGAACAAAACAAAACTACGGAGACAAATGAATATTCATGATATGACATTTGCAAGGAGCTCATCATGGAGGCAGCCAGTGGCTCTGCATTTAAATGGGCACAACTCAAACATCCCTGCAAATAGCGAAAGTCTGCGGTGAACCTCCAGGGAGTCTAGACGCGTTTGAACTTGAATTGTAGAAATAAAGTGCCAATTATCCCTCTAATTGGGAGTAACTAAGCTGGCTGCCTGTTGTGCTGGGTCCCGTGTTTACTGCCTATCTTTAAATCTCCAATTTAAAGGCTCTAATAAGTTCAATTAATTGAGAATGAGAGGAGTGATTTGGGAGTCACAGCCTGCTGTTCGGAGCTGTAAACCCGAGGGAAGGAAGTGTTAACCAAATGCCAGCGCGCAGTACAAACACACACCTTCAACGACATTCAAGAAGAACATTTTTTAAATTATATACATGGATTTGTGTAGATTTGCTCAACATCAGGGGTGACAAACATTCGACCTGCGGGACGACTTTGTAAAGTGTAAAAATTACAGAGAAGACATTAACTGCAGATTGTAAATTTGTAAAATTATAAATTTAAAATGATTTCTACACCATGACAAGTTGTTTTGATCACAAAGTAAAAAACTCGATTGCTCATTTTTGTAATATTTTGTCTTGGTTTTGTTGCTTTTTGTCTTTTTTTGTCTGACCTGTCTTTTTTTTGCACGGTTTTGTCTTTTTGTTTCTGGTTTTTGTCCTATTGCGTTTTACTGTATTCACCGTTTTCTGTCGTTTGTCTCATTTTTGTTGTTTTGTGTTTCCTTTTTGTCTCGCTTGTGTCATTTGTCTGAATTTTGTCATTTTGTGTTTTGCTTTATTCATTATTTTTTGACTCGTTTTTGTCGTTTTGTGTCTGTTTTTGTCTCACTTGTGTCGTTTGTCTCTTTTTGGTCGCTTTGTGCCTCATTTTTGTAATATTCTGTCTTGTTTTTGTTGGCTTTTTGCTGTGTTGTTTCTCTTTTTTTCATTTTGTGTTTTCTTTTTGTCTTGCTTGTGTTTTTGTCTTATTTTTGTCACTTCGTGTTTTGCTTTATTCATTGTTTTGTTTAGTGTTTTTGTCATTTTGTCTTTTTTTTGTCTCGCTTGTGTTGTCTTTTTTTGTCCTTTTGTTTCTCGCTTTTGTCATTTTTGTCTCGTTTTTGTCATTTGTCCATTTTTTGTCGCTTTGAAACTTCTTGGCCAATTTTTTTTTCTCTTTTTTGAGACAGAAACCGTTAAAACATTTTTTTCAACACTCAAATCTATAGATTTAATAAGAGGCAATTTACACAACACCAACAATCCTACCTGAAAAACATGTAAACACGCTTTTCTTTAAAGATTAACTTAAGAAATATGTGAAAAAACAGCCTGATTGAGAGAATGCTGGCATGCTTCCATTGTAGTTTAGCTCAAAGCACCACTGTGCCTACAAGCAGCCTCAGAGAGTCACTGCAGATTCTGCAGAGTTGTTTTTCCCAGTATTTTATAAATCTGCTGTATGTCTCAAGGACACATGAAAGAGGCCTAAGATTCAAGGTTTGTCTGGCACATTTACTACTGAAGAACCGCTGCAATTCCTACTAATCATGCTTAGATTCTTGGATCAAACACAAAAGAGTCTCTGGCGGAATGTTTCATTCATTACAAGCATTTGGAGGGCTGGATTTCTGAAGGGTGACAAAAATCAGTAAGTTCTATTTATTGCGGGGAAACTGGTCAGAGATCTTAACTGGTCTGGCACTCAGGTTTACTTGAAATGTTTGTACACAGCAGACGTCTGAAGAAAGTATCAGCCAACAAAACTTTACATCTAGATCATCCAAGACGTTAGTCTGTTAGAAGCCTGAGGATGGCAAAGTATCTGACAGGCAGACAGGCTGTTTCTGAACAAACAATCCCACCCTGTGCTTTAACTCTGCCCTTGTCACTTGTACTGAACTCACAGCAAACCTAAAAAACGCTGATGTGCTTCGAGAAAAACAAGAAGCAGAGAAGGCGAGAGGGAATCAGTCAACATTATCTAGAGACTAAGCTGATGTGGTAATGTGATAACAGTTAAACAGATCTGTGACTAAACCTGCTGTGCATCTCTCAGCAGACATTCATTCAGCCTGACAGCTGGACAGGAAGAAACAACCACATACACAGACCTCAGTTCAGCCAGATCACTAGAGTGTAGTGCAAACACTCCACAGGTAGAGAGGGAAAATGCATTTTTGTTCGGACTGACAGTTACAAAGAAATATTTCGACAAAACACATTTTTAGTTTGTTTTATGAAGTTTTTTAAAAATATACACTACTGTTCATACTGTTCGTTTTTTTGCAAGTTTATCTGACCTTGTGATCATTTGTAAGGCACCAATTGATTGGAATAGATATTTGAAAATCCACTGCAATAATACAGCCCTCATTTTCTCTGCAATTAGCCCCAAATTACACTGTAATTTCCAGGGAACTTCCCAAGCAAGGACTCTTAAGTTTTAGTTGCTTTTTTTTTTTTTTTTTTTTTTTTTAAGAAATTGTTAGTATATACTTCTGTTCAAAAGTTTGGGCCACCCAGACAATTTTATGTTTTGAAATTTGGTCTGAAGGACTCGAAGTTGCTCTATATCAGTTGCTCTAAATGACTTAAAGTTGACCTACACTACCATTCAAAACTTTGGGATCACCCAGGCAATATCATGTTTTCTATGAAAAATCACACTTTTATTCATGTACTAACATAACTGCACAAGGGTTTTCTAATCATCAGTTAGCCTTTCAGCACCATTAGCTAACACAATGTAGCATTAGAACACAGGAGTGATGGTTGCTGGAAATGTTCCTCTGTACCTCTATGTAGATATTCCATTAATAATTAGCCATTTCCAGCTAGAATAGTCATTCACCACATTAACAAAGTCTAGACTGGATTTATGATTCATTTAATGTTATCTTCATTGGAAAAAACAGCTTTTCTTTTCTTTCAAAACTAAGGACATTTCTAAGTGACTCCAAACTTTTGAACAGTAGTGTATATATAACCAGGAGAAGTAAAATTTCTGGTGCTCTTACTGTCGGGATGTAAGGTTAAGCTCTCTGCACTGTATTGTTTGTATGTGAAAAATTTATATCATGATATTTCTTCGTCTGCAGGGCTGCTGATGCAGGGTTTTACTGGTTGAACTCTGAAGTAATGGCGATTCAGCAATATAACATCCATGCAGAGTTAAGTGGTTTCACAGCATCTTGAGGCAACATTAAACACTGTTTTTGAAATCGTGTTCACAGCTGAGCTGGAACTTCCTGTTCCTTCACAGACGTTTCCCTGCATCATCCTCTTAATTTTAAATCTCAAAAGAAATATTTTCTTCATCAGAAGTGTGGCCCACGCTTTTCACTGGTTTGCTTGTTTGCTCAACAATGTGCGCAAGTCTAATGAGTAGTTAAACATCTGTCGTGTTTAGCTTCCAGAAACCCCTCATACGCTTACCATGTTGGTTTGGGAATAGGAAGGCTTGTCTGTAAGATGCATCAAAGATGGAACATCAATCCAATAACAGCTTCCTCACATTTTATTATCTAGGTTGATATGTACTGTTTCTTTTCATTTTTTTCGTCCTTTTACTGTATTTTCTTTTTTAAGTTTAGGCTATGACTATGATGATACAGGGCTGATTTCTTCTTCATTCCGGCTGCCTGTTATGGGTATGATTTTCCCTGAGGCATATCATCACCGTTACTGAACCTATGAGAAGATAATTAAGCCGATTTGAGTAAAGCCCTGATGTATGAATTTCATGTTGCATTATCTACTACTTTTTTTTTTAATCAAAGTGACATTATAGTAATTATATTCAACAAGACTTGAAAAGTGGTCTATTATTGGATGGCTACACCATTAGCCACTAGCAGGACTGTTGTAGCTAACATTAGCTCTGGTGCTAACAGCAACATGTTTTACATTGAGGTGATTAGAAAACTTTGTTGCACAATTTACACACAACCAGGCTTTTATCCAAGCTGCCATCAGGAAGATTTTTACAAAAAAACTTTTTGTCCAACAAGCTTCATCTCATCTTCCCTCACTGTTCACCAGTGCCTGACTTCACTCAGTGCTTCCTGTTCTTCTTCATCACAGCTGGAAACAGACTTTAGGTTCATTACCGCCACCTACTGGGCTGGAGTGTTCATGAGGGAACTGAGAAAAGTGCGCTTAAATGCGTTAATTTATTTAACGTGTTTTCATTGTAATTAATTAATTGAAATTAACGCGTTAAAGTCCCAGCCTTACTTTTTATTGATTCAAAAGTGACATCTATGCTCATCGGGGGGAAATAATCAAATCAATATGTTTTTATTCAAAATGGATCACATCCTCTCTCCACTCGCATAGCATCAGTTCTGATGTAGCACATACCAGTTTTCATTTTTTTACAGTACAAAGAAGATCATTTATATTTAAATCAAACTTGAAATATTCCACCTGATTTTCTTTCCACAGAGTTTTGAGATTTAATTTCACACCTACACCAAGTTTCCAAGTCCAATTACGCCTAAGAAAAGAACACGTGGATTTCATGCTGAAGTGATGTTAACATTTCTATAAATGACCACGAGCTCCATTTCCTCTGCTTCATTGTTTCTATGAACCTGCCAAGAAAAAAAAAAAATTCCACAGCCGACAGTGGAGTTTGTGAAATCTCAATCACGTCTCTGCTGCACTCGAAGCAGGGAGACAGAGACAAATGGAGCCAGTTCTCAGTCCAGCAGTTCAACTTCTGTCATAATCTTGTAACCTAAGACAAAGACAAGGGAACTCATCTCATCTCCTTGTACCAAAACAACCCTGAAGGACCTAATAGCAGCATGTCTCAAGCATGACAACTATGCCGTTTCCTCGGCAGCCCTCCCTTTTTAATGCCTCATTGTCTCGTTCACATCTCTTCCCCTGCCTTGTTTTCTGCTGATAACCCTCGTTCCTCCTCCTGCTGTCTCGCCTCTGTCTCAATCCCCTACTGTCACGCACTCCATCATTCTATCCTGCTTTATTTGCAACCTCCCCTTCTCTCTCTATTAAGTGAAGTGCCGGAGACAAGACGCTGGCTGCTCTATACAATGACCCTTCTATTCACATCGCTGTTTACCTGTTTGCAGACAACCCTCACTCCATTTAGTCAAGAAGCCCTCTGCACAAGGAGAAGAAAAAAAAACTCACATTCACAGAGGTTCCTTTGTTCCTATATTGTGCATACCTGAGTGTCAGTGTGTAGGATTTGTTATCACTGAATGCAAATCCTTCAGTAGACTTGGAGCAATATACAGCATGGAGCAAAACACATCTTTTAGAGATGAATGAAGGAATGTCTTTATCTTTTTTTGAGACATGGAAGTAGATATGAAGCATATCTCTGAAGGAAATATACAGTGCAGTCACAAAGAATTGAGGCAGTGATATGTTCTTTATTGTTTTGGCCCAACACCAGCACAATGGATTTCAAATAGAACAACAACTGCAGGGTTGAAGTGCTGCTTTAACGGTGCCTGGAGGTGTTTACATTTATATTGTGGGTACAAATTGTGGCCATTTTTTTTTTTTTTTTATCCGTCTGGAGTATGGATCACAGAGGCTAAAATTTGCACACATTAGAAGTGGATGTAAACACTCAAATGAGTGCACTTCATTGACATTACTTCACTTGAACTCCACTACTCTGGAGCCAAAACAAACTACTCAAGTACCTGCAGAATGAACTGCATATATGTACATGAAAAAGATAAGCCAGCACATATGAATAAGGTTTCACAGACTCGTGCATGCTATATATTAGCTTTACAGGTATGGAAATAGTTCTGCATACATAAGGGGAAAATGCAGCAATTTTCCCTGTAGTACTGTGCATATAGGCATGTGTGCAGCCGTTTGTGTGTCCTGTAGGAGCAGATGGATGGGAAAGCCCACGCGCTGGGGTTCAGGACAAATTGGCTGCCTTTCGTCTCTTTTCCTCTTTAATTGCACTGTACTAAAACGCAGGGGCTACCTACCTATCGGCCCAATACTGCAGAAGGAGATATCAACAGTGCCGTTTATCATGCAGAGTGCTGACAAAAGTGGGACAGCTAAAATTTAGTCTCTCTCCATGATTCTCGCTCTGAGAATAGACACACTACCCACATCATCAAGAGCACTTCTGTTTAGATGTCAGTGGAGTTTTGGGGAGGAGCTTTTAGACAGAAATAGATGATTAAGTGGCACTGTGGAACCACATTAATCGGCTGCAAATGGATGTAAACAAAGAGAGCGAGAGCTGTGCAGTTTAAAAGTATTAGGATAATGACACTTTCGCAACAGTTTGGCTCTAAGCCAGCACATTGTACTTTGAATGAAATGTTGACTATGAAGTTAAAGTGCTGGATTTCTGTCATTTTCTTACTAGTAATGCTACCACTTCATACAAATAGATACAAAGCAACACACTTAATTTTAGGGGTTTGATGAGGGTGGTTTTGAGGGTGTTGTTTCCTACAAGTCCTCAAATTTCAGGAGCGTGCAGTCAGACAAATGAACAGATGAACAGCAATGCTAGTTGCATAATCCTAGTGATGGTATCCGTCCATATGGTTGGTGAAATTTTGCACATCAATGTTCAATGTATTCTGTTTACTTTGGTGTTTCTCTGCCTTTCCAGTACGACTACAAGCTGAGAATTGTTCTAATTTAAATACTCCAGCACAATTTGCATGGTTTGCAAGGCATTTGGTGCAGACATTCATGATTTCCAAAAGATGAACTACAGACTCTTTGATCATTTGACCTTTCATCAAGCATCCATCTGTCCCTCCATCACTCATCTGTACACCGTTTAATCCTCTTTAGGGTTGCAGGGGGCTGGAGTCTATCCCAGCTGACTTAGGGTGAAGAGAGGGGACACCCTGGACAGGTCACCAGTCTATCACAGAGCTACATATACAGCAGGTCCTCGGTTTACAACGTCCTCGATCTGCAGCATTTCGTGGTTACGTTGCCATCTCCAAGAAATTTAAAAAGAAAGTCTTGTTCCATCAATTCGACGTATGGTTTTTGCGATGTGAAGACAAATTTTGCGTGAGAACTAGTTGGCGAATACGTCGTCACGCTTCGCTATACGAGGAAGACGACGTTGTTTACATTCGCCGGTTGTACGCCATATAGGATTGTGCTACATTCACTTTCTTTAATTTGTGTTGTTTTTTTTGGAAACTTTTTGCCCTTCATTATGGCTCCCAAACATAAGTCAGACTCTTCTGATGGTAGTGCTTCGAAGAAAAGGAAAGTGAAATTACATATACTGTGTCAGCGTAGGCGAGTCGCATAGGTACTTATGTACAGTATGTGAGTTCCGATTTACATCAAAACTCGCGTTATGTCACGCTGTAAGAACGTAATTCCGACGTAACTCAAGGACCCCCTGTAGAGACAAACAAGCACATGCACATTAACACCTACAGACAATTTAGAATCACCAAAGAACCTCAGCATGTTTTTGGACTGTGGGAGGAAGCTGGAGAACCCGGAGAGAACCCACTCATGCACAGGGAGAATATGCAAACTCCATGCAGAAAGATCCCAGGAAGGCGGGGATGCCACCTGGGATCTTCTAGCTGCAAAGCAACAGTGCTGACCACCGAGTCACTGTGCAGGCCTTTCACCAAGCAGCAATTATAGAAATTAGAGCAATAATTTAGCTTACGACAAAATATGAGAAAAACTAGTGAGATTCCTATACTTTGGTTTTAGTCTTATGTGCAGATACCGGTATGCTAACATGCTACAATGACGAATGTGTTAAATAACATGCTTTCTAAACATTACAATGTCCAATATCCAATCGCCCAATAGTTCAATTAATGCACACTTCACATCTTTTCTTTAACACACCCAATGCAACAGTCACTACATGTTTTCAGCTATCTTGCCTCTATAAAGAGTTGCAGACTGTATTGATTTACAGACATGTTAAATAGGCAGACATGTTAAATAATATACAATTTTTTTGAAGTTTGTGTAATGTTTTACTATTTAAAACATAAAAATGCTACAATTTTGACACTGCCAATCTGTATTAGTGACACACTCAAATTCAAATTGAATGAAAGTCACCACTTAAGTTTAACAGTCTTTACTTTGATCCCAGGTTATGCAGTGACAACATAATAAAAACTTATTTGATGTTGTTCATTCTGTTGACTGCACTGTATATTTAGCCTAATTCTGAGTAATAAACTGTTTGAATATTGTTATGAGTGGAATATTCACACCAACAGAAAAATCAGTAATAATAATAAAACCCTTATTTGTTGTGAATGTGTTTGCTGAATCAATGAGAATAGAAATACAAAGTGATAATTACCATCGTGGTATGTAGCAAAGCCCCAAAGCAATACAGCATGACGGATCACAGAGTAGTAAATCAGATGAGCAAAACAAACCCTGACATTACTGCAGAGTAGGTATGTTATCCTCCATCTCCTGGCCATTTGTTTTTGATCTCTATCTTTTGACTCATTTGAGCTACCATACTAAATCCTGACGTGCTCAATAGAGGACATCCTGGCCTCTCCAATGATATCTCAAGTGATTGGGTGGGATGAGGGGAACTTTGTTTTCATGCTGAGACAAAATGGAGATGGCAGAAAAATGGGTCTGCTGAGAAAAGACAGAAGTTAAGTAAAATACTGTTAAGATGTTGTTTTACCTGTGATAATCATGAATTTTCTTGTTTATGAACATGTCAGGAATTATAAATCTGGTCAGTTAAACGTTTTTTCAGGAAAAACAATAGCGCCTTTATGAATGTCAGCCATTATGGATATTAGAACGATTTAATGGGGTTAGCTAATAGCTAACTAGCTGCCTAGTTCTTTGCTTACATTCAAATTTCTGCCCCCAAACACCTTTCTTTGTGGGGTAATAAAACATTGAATGTAAAGTAATTAATGTAATAAATAAATAATTGTTAATTACTATGTTTCATTCAACATCTTACTTTTTTACACTACTGTTGTTTACTTTAGTTTCTTGAATATCATTAGAAAATGGATTGACATTCTTATTTTCTTGTCGACCTATTTGATTTCATAGTGTTACTGTTTTTTCCTTATGGTAAAATCATTCTGCTGTCTTTAAAATAAAAATATTTTTATAAAATTCTAAATTGTGAGTTGTTGTTGTTTTAGCTCCAAAAAGGAAGGAAATCAAAAAAAAGTTCAACTGAAAGATACTTTTTTTCCTCGGTTCTCAGGAGGACATGTATACTTTCTGCTTAATTAGTTTTAATATGTTCGTGCATTGTCTGTAATTTATATGTTGTCTTTCATAGTATTGTGTCATTTTGAAGGTGATACAGGAACAAAATTTACTAACTCGCTCTTCATTGTAGCTGTTTAGAGTCAAAGAAATGGTCCCCTAACATGCTAAATGAAGTGGAAGTAAGATCTGCATGACACATAATGTGAAAACAGAGGCTGAAGTTATGGTACCATTCATATCTTAAAAATAAAATGCCTTCTTCGCTTCATTTTTCCATGTTCTCTGATGACTAGAGGAAGTAAACGATGAGAATGAACTTCCACTTGTCACAATTTTCCACACAAGTGAAAATGAAAGGAAGCAAGAAAAAAACAACACATTTAAATATTCATCATATGCATATATGTGTGCATTTATCAACCTCCTCCATTTTCCCATAACAGTAACACTGATGCATTGCAGCTGCTGCAAGACATGCACAAACACCATTTAGCATCACTACCGGCACAGACGTCTCACTAATAAGAAGAGAAACATTGCAGGCAAGAGAAAGAGAAAAAAAAACAACAGAGATTTCTTTTGTCTGCTTCACCAGTGCCACCTGGGGCAGCAATCAACAATCCTTCCACTGTCTATTAGATACTGCTTTCACAGCAATCAGTATCCACTAAGGCATAAGTACAAGTTCCACATCATGCAATAGTTGTGTGTGCACCTCTTTGTGTGCTTCTATTGTGCTGAGTCTCCCCCTGTCACAGACCTATTTCACACTTTCCCAACACAACATAAGACATGTAGATAAGCACTTTAAAATCCATTAGGGTGGGCCTCATGGGGAACCACATCCAACTGAGGATGAACAGAAAGTGTCAGTGCACGCTGGTGCCACTGAAAATCACCAGGCCACAGCAGTACAGGAGGGTTTGGTACAAATATTTATGCCGGCTACTTGCTACGTATACAATATGAATGGTATTTGTTCTCAAGCTGACCAAGCGTTGAAAGAAGAGAAGGAAAAATAAAAAAAGGAGTGTGGATTAATGTAGAGGTATGCAAAATAAAGACATGGGGGATGTGAAAATGTTGTAAAGATAGAGAGAGAAGAATATGGTGAGAGTAAAGAACAAGAAAACAGACAAAGAGATTATGAAAAAAAAGTCAGATCAAAGGAGCGCTGAAAAAACTGCGAGGGCAGAAGGGCAAAATGAAGATGAAGGAAGCAGAGAGGAGAGCCACGAGGCAAGATCCGACTTTACCTTCAGTGGGGTTGATAGCTCCTGGTAAGCTGTCCCATGGGAGGGTCCAGGAAGGGCAGGGATGAGGAGCGAAGACGGACTCGATGCCGTTTTCCTAGAGAAAGAATTTATGCACACACAAATACACGTTACCATAGAAACACCTTTACAGTCTTGAGGTCTATGGTGCAAATTGTTGTAAAGAAGAAAGGAATATTCACTTCGTTTTTGCTAACAGTGAACAGGAGCTCCACTTATTACACTCTCAGACGAGAACATTCCTTGACCAGTACAGTATGTGCTCACGGTCAGCCAGTACAAATACATTCCGGAAAAAACATTGAAATGTGACGAGAACGAAGGTAAAGAACTTTTTTTTGTGCTTTCGATGGTCAACCTTCAGAATGTACATCATGACCAGCCTTCACATGAGTGGAAGGCCACTCGATAAATGTACATAGCCACTAATAAATCTGAAATTACTTTGAGCTTGCATGATGACATGGAACACACAAATATTCAAGCATATTTATCTCAATTAATAAGGTTTAGTAGCATCATACAGCATTTTTGCTTGATACCACACTGATGTTATACTTTATTTAACTGCTTATTGTTAAATATATATGTGTGCAGAACTTTTTGAAAGGCTACTTTAGATGTTCACATTTAAATTCATCACTCAGCACCATCTGGGAGGCATCTGATCAGTCCTGAAATTCATTCTGCAGCATGACAACGAACCCACAGAACCCTTATCTCAACATTACGGGCTCAGTCTACGATTACATAAAGAAACAGAAGTCGCTGTTGCAATTTCTCCAAGAATCTACAAACAACCTTCCTGCCAAGTATCTTAAAAACTGTGTGAAAATGTACCGAGGGGTATTAATGTTATTTGAAAGCAATGGGGATGCCACCAAGTATTGATTTGGTGTGTTTTTTTTTTCTGTAGTTCCTTTTATATGAAGTAAATGGACACAAAATAAATATTTAAAGCATTTTTTTGAAAAAATCTTTCATTTTTAGTGCCTAAAGCTTGTGTACAGTCCAGCAAATATAATCTTTTGCAGTGCAATTCTACAATAATTAAGTTTAAATGAGAACTAAACAGACATGAGGGCTAGTGAAGCTGGTATTATAAAAGTGTAATGGTATTCCAAAGTATTGTGAAAATACTTAGTATATTGCCCAGGCTATGTTACTGCAAGGCATACACAGTTAAATAACTTCATATTTAAATCACACGGACGGCAGGCGGTCACTAACGGACCACAACATGGTCACATGACAGCGCTGAGCAACAGCAGGCCGCTACGTGGTCACATGACCGAGCTTTCAGCTGGACAGTCTGGCAGACAAGTCGGAAAAACACAGCAGCTCGGCCGCAAATTTTCCCTTTTATTTCAAAAACACGTCAGCGAAAAGTATTTCTGAAAGCATTTGAGGCGAGAAATAATTTCATGATGTGTGGAATCTCCGCACGCTGCGTCCAATTCGCATAAAGTAGAAGTCCAGTCTACTTTATGCAAATGAGCTGCAGCCCTCTCCAGGTAAACACACCGGATCGCAGCGGGAAACGCACCGCAACCAGACCAGCATGCCACATGTGGCGCATTTCCAGCTGCAATCCGGTGTGTTTACCTGGAGAGGGCCGCAGCTCATTTGCATAAAGTAGACTGGACTCCGGCATGAGGAGATTAGGTAGGGGGTAAAAAAAAAAATGGATAAATCGTGAATCGGGATTTTTTGTGAAAAAAATCGGAGATTATTTTTTTACGCCATATCGCCCAGCCCTACCTGAAAGTAATGCAAAACATGTTCACTAATGGTCTCAAACTTTTGAATCTATTGTAAAAATGTAAAATGTAAACACTATGATATTATGCAAAGCAACACAACAGCATTGAAATGAACACTATTGTTGTCTAAACAGTGAGATGCTGTGTTGTATGACAAGTTTCACACACCACCATAAACTGTACTATTAGAAAATAGCTGTGTTGACTTGTATTGCAAAGGCTCTGGAAGTCCTTTGCTCATTGGGTGGAGGTGTATGAGGTATCTCAGTGAGCAAAGCTGGACCTATCATGATAAGTTTGAATTCACTTCGTTAAAAACAAGTGATTATTTTAAACTCTTGTGCTAATCACAGCCATGGTCCAAATGGATTTCATTGATTGAATTGAAAGTCTACTAGAAATGCACTTTAGTAATATTCTGAAGCTGAATTCAGGTAGATGGCACCTGTGAAAGAAAATTTGGGTGCTTAGCTAAGCTTTAGGGCAAAACGAAGACTAATTGGTTTAAGTATCCGATTATAAAGCTCATTGGCTTCAGAGGGTTCCCAGAGGAACACAGACTGCTTTATTTCTGAAACACCAGCTTTCCCTTTGAGCCCAGTTCATCTAACAGAAAGTCATAGATTTCCCTTAGTTTATCTTAAATTGATCTTGTTAAAATCTTAATCCTGTTTTCTGGATAACCTCCTACTTTTAGTGGTATCTTTTCAAGTGCTATGTATTTCTAGCCCTTGTTAGGAAGTGATAGTGCAATATCTTGACTTTGGCGTTGGGGCTGCACTTTTGTTTACCCATATATTTAGATCACAGGTTGTGTCTTCACAGCCCATTGCACAGGCAGTTTGACTGGCATGCATGGGTGTGTGTTAACTGGAGTGAGAAAGAGGCAGAGTTTATGAGCCATTTATATTGTGGATAGTGTAGCGAGATGAGCCCGGTGCCTCTGGTTAGCAGCAGTGAAGGATCGATTGTCACCATGTCAGAAGGCAGACCTATCTGTCTCCATGTACTTGCCTTGCTGGAACACACACTGTCATATATGAGGACGTATGCACATGCACATGCACATGCACACACACCCAGGCACAGAGGCCAAGACAACACAACAGCTGCACTGCAGACATGATGGTGGCGACACGTAGCCATCCTTGTAATCCCTTTAGGCACAGACAGAATGGTGGCCATTGTATATGTGTGTGCATATGTGTGCATATGTGTGTGCAAACATCCTCCACAGTTTTAATGTCTGATTTCAACCTGCCGTGAAAACTGTCATTTGTGCACATCTGGGTCTAACTAAATTTCATCCGTCAACAGGACACGCTTAAGACACATCCCATCCTGACCACCCAGCTTACTCAGCCTCATCCATGTTCTAAAAACCCTCCTGTACTTTCTTCCTTTTCACTTTTTCAGTCAGTTAATATCACATTGTTATGCACATTTTGCCAGCAGGAAATCATGGAAAAATCTTTGCTGAGAGAGGAGAGCAACAATGCCAAGAGAACAGTCTGAAGGATCAGTAGTGAGGTTAGTCAGGGTGGAGAGGACTGTCTCCTTTCATACAGCTGGGTCTGCTTATCTCCCTCTGCAAAACCTAGTCCAAATGCTGCAGAGGTAATATCTGAGGTCTTACGGTGCTAAGAAAACTATAAATGTGTGCAACTGTGCAAGTGCCTTGCCAGTGCTTCCTGAGGGAACTGCATTTTAAGAGTGTGGAGTGGATTGTGCTAGGAGTGTGTGCCGTCTTGTCTCTTTACACTAAAAATTTTAGCCATTACTATAAACAACTTAGTGTGTCTATAAAACTTTGTTTTGTTTTGGACTGGATTCATTGTTTTTATTGCACCTGAAATGAGCATAAGCTGAATGTGCACTGTCTGCACTATTGCAAGTGGCAAAAAGGATCCACTGAGAATACTGGAATGAGCGCTTTGAAAAGCACCGAGGGCAGTAAGATACTGTTCTTACGAACAAATTGCTATTCTTTTAAGAGAGGTCACTTTTTTGTTACTTTGTCTTGACTGTAAATGTGCTGCTACAGAAAACACCTACGGGAATAAAACAATGTAAACAGACAAGTGTTCTAAAATTCTTAAAAACCCACTTAAAATGTTAATTTTCACACTGAAAGCAAATTAAGTGAATGCATTGGCAGAAAGATGAAAAATTCAACAATTAGGAAAGTCTGCCAGAAGCCAAAACATTAAGCGAGAGCCACGCTCTTGAAGGCGCAATCAGCAGAAAATGGAAGCATGAAATTACAGGGATAATAGTTAACAACCAGTTGGAGCCTGCAAACCCTCTATGTGCTGTGAAGGGAGACTAGGAGACAGCTCCTTACATTTCAGGCCAGTGTACGTGGGTGCTGAAGGAAAAATGTTTGGAGAACATATAGAGGCAAAACAAGCTGAGAAAAACACTACTGTTCAAAAGTTTGGGGTCACCCAGGCAATTTCATGTTTTCCACAAAAACTCACACTTTTATTCATGTGCTAACATAATTACACAAGGGTTTTAAAATCACCAATTAGCTAAAAATAACACATTAAAAAAAAAAAAAACATTTAATTGCACCTTTCTCAGTTCCTAATTTCTGGCACACCAGTAACACTGATGCACACTCCAGCCCAGTAGGTGGCAGTAATGAACCTAAAGTCTGTTTTGGTCTGGAAGATGAGACCGCATTGAGCTAGTTGGGCAGAAAGTTTTCTTTTAAAAAAACTTCCTGATGGCAGCTTGGATAAAAGTGTGGTTGTGTGCAAATTGTGCAACAAAGAGTTTTCTGATCACCGCAGCACTTAGAGCCGACGGTATCACCTCAATGTAAAACATGTTGCTGTTAGCACCAGAGCTAACGTTAGCTATGATAGTCCTGGTACCGGAAAACGGTGTAGCCATCCCATAGTAAACCACTTTTCAAGATATTGAAAGTGCTTGAGTTTACAAAAAGTCTTAAAATGTTGAATATAATTGCTGTAATTAGACTTTGAGTTTGCAGTAATCTGAGTGCAGTAGACAGATGAAAAATTAACAATAAATATAAATGAAACATAAAAAAATTTGTTGTTTCACCCTGTAAAGGCTGCCTGACCTATCAAAAAATAGCCAGAATTTTTATTTATTTTTTTTGGCAACCGAACCTCTTTAACATAATCCACAAAAAAATAAAATATATTGCCATTTAATTTTGTTCATGACAATTTTTGTGTCATATTTGATACAATGGTCAGTTTTTTGCTCACAACGTTGATTTTAGAAATAGAAACTAGTTTTGTCATATTTAACTGTTTATCAAGTTGATGAGATAGAGGTCTCAGAAACTCATGCATCAAATATGATATAAATGGTAATACAGGGTTGAAGTTCATGTGTGTCTTCATTGATTCAGTCATCAACCAAAATTTATTTAAATAGAAAAACTTTGCTCATTTTGCCAAATATTGCTATTTGACAAAAATTAGATTTATTGCGATTAATTACAAAGCCTCTAATTAATTAGATAATTTTTTTTAATTGCATCCCACCACTACTTTCAACACCATTAGCTAACACAATGTAGCATTAGAACACAGGAGTGATGGTTGCTGGAAATGTTCCTCTGTACCCCTATGGAGATATTCCATTAAAAATAAGCTGTTTCCAGCTAGAATAGTCATTTACCACATTAACAATGTCAAGACTGTATTTGTGATTAATCTAACATTATCTTCATTGAAAAAATAATTCTTTTCTTTCAAAATAAGGACATTTCTAAGTGACCCCAAACTTTTGAAAGGCAGTGTAAGTAAGGGAAAGTAGTCATTTACTTTGAGTTTAGTGATTGTAGGCCTGGGTCCGCCGACAAAAGGAAGCTGTGTGGTCACCTCCTGGCCTTCCTCTTGTAACAGTAGGGTTGCTGGGTTGTCCTCTGCAGACGGCTCTGGGAGGCCGGATGTGGGAACTCGGGTGTCAGAGAGGAGTATCCCACAAGCCTTGGCTGCCCGAAGCACCCCGGGTACCTCCTGAACACGGCTGTACCAACGCAGGAGGTGGGGGAGATGATGTAGTGTGCTCGCAGCATGGGTTCGGAGGGAACACTGTTAAAGACGATCAGAGGAATAAAAGAAAAAAGGAAGGGGGGGGACAAGAAAATATTGATTATGTGACTCAACGGACGTGTCATCTCCAGCGAAGCGGGATGTCAGGTTCCAACAGAATTCACTCATCACGCTGACGGATGGACACACACAAGGGGCCGGCAGGAAAAAAAAAAACATCAAAACAGTGTTGACAGGTGGGGAGTAAAAACGACACAAAGACACGATCAGAGACGCTGTGTCAGTTTCATGTGTGGAAGACATGGGGAGAGGAACCGGAGAGGAGAAGGGGGCACTTTGCAGTATGATGAGTGGGTGGACTGGAAAGGATTCACCGTGGCTGCATGTGTCGTGGACAGTGATGGCCGTTAAGAGGAGATACGCTAGGCTGAGTGTGAAACTGGAAACCACTGGAGCACAGCTGACTACTAAAAGCCTCATTGTGAGAACCTCAGTTCATTCCCACAGTCGAGGAATAGCTGGAGACAGCTGAGAGGTGAAATGAAGGTTGACACCCACTTCACCGCCCAACAATGCAGCATTCTTGATCAATAACAACACACACTTAAACCGAGCAGCTCTCACTTCTCCGCTGCAGTCACTTTAATTGCAGCTACAGAACTGATCAAAATTGCACATGCCGAATATTCAGAAAATGTTTGTTTTTTTTTTAAGCTACAAGTTTTAAAGGTCGGCCTAACATCTTGCCAACTCTTGATCTGTTGCGGAGAAAAAAAAAAGTGTTCCCAAAGTAAAGTTGGTGAAATGCATTTCAACCTGCTGCATTTGAATAGAAACCCTGCCGTACACTGTTATCAGTCTTTGCCAGGTGGCTCTAGACCACCTTTGAGAGCAAAACCTGTGCCAAGTCTGATGGAGTGAGTCTTCTTAACTCGGGTTTCTGCCCGGATGGATCTGAAAGGAGCTGGGTGTACTGACTGCTCACCCTGACCAGAGTGTCAAAACTATACGTCATGCATAATTTGACAAGTCATCATAATAAAGGTATTAAAAATCCAGTAAACACATATGATGGGGGCTCTGTAGCCTGAATGGCAACATCTATATGCTGACGTTACTCCTAAGTCGCATGTGCTGTTGTTTATATGCAAGACAAACCCTTGGATAACTACACTTAAGGAAGATTTTTTAAAGAAAGTGTGTTGAAAACATGGGGCTTACGCAGGAAACACAGGCCTTTATACTGAAATTAAATTAGCATCTGATGTGTATTCATGAATCCAAATTAGGTAATAGCTTACAGCACAATATAAATGAGGTCATTAGCCACAAGGGTTCATTGCTGATAACACTTAAACACTGCTTATATGTCATCAAGTCGCAGCCCTTACCAGATACTGATAAATGCAGGGCAGGAGCACCACATCCGTCAGAGTGAAGTACAGTCCCTCAGCAAACACATGCTCCAGTGGAGGCAAATCTGTTGTCTTCACTTTCCTGATCTCAGAGTTCTCTCTGGTGGTTAAAGCTGGAACTGAATCCACAGACAGTTTGGCCAAAGCCGCTCTGAGCTCAAGTCCATCACAGACCTGTCCAGGCTTGGACTCAGAGTCCAGGTTCCCTTGGCTTTCAGGGGGCTCATTCTTTTCATTCTGTCTCTGCTCCTGGAGTTTCTGTCTGCGTATCTTGTCGTCATTGTGGACTTTGACAGGCTCCGCTAGCCTTCTTTCAAGGGTGAGGATGGAGAGAGGCAGCTGCTGGTATTGATCGGTGGGATTTCGGAGATGCTCCTCAACAGCAGACGGGATGCCAATTTCGCACAGTCTGGTCCACTTACTCACCTGAAAGTGAGAGAAGACGCCACATTTGAGGTCAAATATAGCAAAGTGGACTCAAAACTGAAAGACACTGTTGAACACCTTATTGTCTGACATGTTATAATGGAACCAGTCTAAGTATAACACTGCAGAGAAAACAAGATTACACACTGATTCCTTGAAATTTCATCAGTCAACCCACAGAGGGCTTTAAGCTCAATCAATTCCAAATATAATAATAATAATAATAATAACAATACATTTTATTTATAGGCACTTTTCAAAACACCCAAGGACAACGTACAAAATAAACCAAGTTAAAACACCTTAACAATATAAAACTTAAAGATGCAAAAACTATTTTAAAAACAGAAGAAAACTCTACAGAGAAATGGAAGTCAGAGTGAGAGGGCTTGTTTGAACAGGTGGGTCTTGAGATGGGATTTGAACGTGTCCAGCATGTCAATGTTTCAGATGTCAGGTGGGAGAGAGTTCCAGAGGCTGAAGGCTCTGCAGCCCACGGTGGTCGGATGGTGAGGTCGAGGAAGGAAGATGATCTAAGAGCCAACTGGGTGTGTTTATGTGGAGGAGTTCAGTGAGCTACGGAGGGGCGAGGCTATGGAGGGCCTTGAAGGTTAGCAGCATGGTTTTATAGATCGCGCGGTGTGTGATTGGGAGACAGTGAAGTTGTTGGAGAACAGGGGTGCTGTGGCGGAAAGAAGGTGTCCTAGTGATGATCTGCATTGCAGCATTCTGAACTAGTTGGAGTTTATGGATGGACTTGAGGGGGAGACTAGAGAGTTTATGGTAAAGAGCAATATCTAAACAAAGTTGTGAGGTAAGTCTGTTTTGTGGGATCAACTGAAACCTGCTCGACTGAAACATGATAAACATTAGTTCATTTATATTTCATTACTGGAAAAATTATCCTTAATGAATGCTGAACTACATGATTGCCTGTAGGCATGTATTATGAAGTTTATTGAAAATCACTACGTATACAATCTGTATGCACAGCACTGATGCTAATATGATACTGAGCTCCAACATCATCTGTACTGACGGATTGATTCACCGGATCAGGATCACCTGTGACTTTAACAACAGCCAGAGGTCAGAATGCACAGGACTTTTAATATACACTGAACAAAAATATGACCCCGGCATGCAAATGTTTTCTTTTCTGACTTCAAAAGAAACTTCTCATTTCTATTGTTGGAAAAAGGTCAAATTGGACCATCGACTACCTCAGCAACAGACTACAGTACGTGAGGCTTCAGGACTGTGTGTCTGATGTGGTAGTCAGCAGCATGGAGGTCCACAGGGGACAGTGCTCTCAACAGGAGGGCGAGACTCCGACTGTCTTTACTGTACCTGCCGTACGACCGCGGGGGCTTGAAATGTCCAAACGTGATGTTAGAATCCTGGGCTGCACAGCTGAGGTCTATCATGTTTTATTTTTCAACAAACGCATCTCCTCATTGGATTGAAATGGAAAATTATGGTCTGCAATTGCCTCTTCCCCTATATTTTCATTCAGATTCAGCAAAAAGATTACGCAAACAAACTAAAAATCCCATTTTAAAACACATGATAAAGGTCTGGTATGATGTTAAAAAAAATTTAAAAGAAACACAAATGCTGTCTCAGTTAAGTCCCATCTGGGGGAATCAGCTCTTTCCTCCTGGAAGAGCCAACGCAGGATTTAAGCAATGGAGCTCTAAGGGACTTAAAACTATTGAAGATCTTTACCTGCCGAACTCAGATATTCTGATGACCTTTGAGCAGCTTATCTCCAACTACAATCTTAGCAAAAATCACTTTTTTAAATACCTCCAGATTAGAAACTTTATTAAAACTAGTCAAAACAATGAATATAGGAAACCTAAACAATCTTCATTAGAAAAAATGATGCTAGAAAACAGCCAGAGAAAAGGTCTCATCTCAGAAATTTACAATCTACTGACATCTTCATCATCTGAAAACTCGCATTACAAACGCAAGGCCTGGTCAGAAAACTTACAATTGGAGATTTCAGAGGAAGACTGGAGTTTGGCCTGTGCTGAAACACATACCAAATCTATAAACACGCGCAATAAGTTAATTCATTGCAAATGGTTAATGAGGACTTACATCACTCCATTTGAATTAAATAAATATGACAAAAACATTCCAGACATCTGCACAAAATGCATAGATTCAAAGGGAACTTTTTTTCACTGTATCTGGCAATGTAAGAAAATAAGCCCATTTTGGGAGGAGGTGAGGAAAACAACAGAAAAAATTATTTCAAAACAAATTCCAACAAATCCAAAATTTTTCCTCCTGGGACTGTATCCAAAAAATTCCAAATATAAAAAACATGAAAGAGCTTTTATAGACCTCAGCTTGCTTACTGCTAAGAAGTGTATTGCATTACTTTGGAAATCAATGAGTAGACCAAGTATCAGCCAGTGGTTGAGACAGATGCTGTCAAATCTCCCTGTAGAAAAAATAACTTACATTTTGAAAGACAAGCAGCAGGTCTTTGAAAACATATGGGGACCCTTTGTGAAGTACGTCAAAGATCAAGATTTAGCAGACCCTCAGACTGATGAGTGATTGATGGACCATGCAGCTTCTGCACCTGCATTTTTATTTTTGTGTATATTCTCATAGGAATGCATGTGCACTTATGTACTAATATAAGGGCACTTAAGTGCTGATTTTGTTGTGTTATCTTTGAAATAACAGACTGTAACTGGACTTGCACTAAAGTTTATAGAGGAAAGAAGCAGTTTGTTTGTTTATTTGTTTGCTGTTAGTTTTTTTTGTTTGTTTGGGTTTTTTGTTGTTGTTTTTATTTAAAAGCAGTAAAACAGTTTGTATTCTATTTTATATACAATGTAAAGATGTTTCCACTGCTGTGAAAAACAAAATAAAAATATTGTGGAAAAAAAAGATCTACATAGGGGTACAGAGGAACATTTCCAGCAACCATCACTCCTGTGTTCTAATGCTACATTGTGTTAGCTAATGGTGTTGAAAGGCTAATTGATGATTAGAAAACCCTTGTGCAATTATGTTAGCACATGCATAAAAGTGTGAGTTTTCATGGAAATCATGAAAACGCCTGGGTGACCCCGGTGACCATATGTGTATGTATGTGTAACTCTAAGTCAGCTGGGATGGCTCCAGCCCCGTGACCCTATTGAGGATTAATTAGTGTATAGATGATGGATGGAATCAGAATTTCTATTTATTCATTATATTTTTGTTCAGTACAGTTATTCTTGACACCACAGGTTTTGCAAAAGTTGCCAGCCTTTTAATTCACCTTCTCCAGGCACCTTACAAGAAAGTTTAAGTTGTCATCCAAGTACTTTTCTATTTCTTTTCTGTATTCTTGTCATTTTTCTTCCCTGCTTGCCACTAACCTCAGCACAGGCCTTCAGACACGTCTTCTTGAAGCCCAGCAGTGCCAATACATCATTTCTGGAAGGGTCGGCCTCGATGGTTTTGTTGATGATATGTCTAAGAACCACTGCGAGTCCTGCCCTGCAGAGACTTCCAGTTTCATCCAGAACAGCAGGGAGACGGCAGCCCTTCACCAGCTGGGGCAGAGCCTCCAGCTGGATGTCAGACGCATCCAG
This sequence comes from Amphiprion ocellaris, assembly GCF_022539595.1. Taxonomy (NCBI): domain Eukaryota; kingdom Metazoa; phylum Chordata; class Actinopteri; family Pomacentridae; genus Amphiprion; species Amphiprion ocellaris. The sequence continues at coordinate 19,674,516 of NC_072769.1, read as the reverse complement.
AGACACTGGCAGCTGACTCCTCAGTGGCTCCGAGCTGGTGGGCTTGTTTGATACCAGGAAAACTTTGAAAGTCTTGCACTCGCAGTAGGAAAAGAGGAACAGGACAATGGAGGTGTGCAGGGGAAGACGAGGTTCCTCATTTTGGGAGCAAACTTCTAAATAGAGGGAGGAATGCTGCTGCTTTGCCTCAGAGGCTGTCATTGTAAATAATGTCAGTGCTGTGGAGTGAAAAGAGTTATTAGTTAGCTTTGGGGATGCGTTGGTGTGCTCGTGAACTAAAATATGACTTCGTACAGATTTGTTAAATTACATTTAGAGATACTTACAGCAGAAGTCCGAACATATGCACCGGCTAGTTGAATAAAACCACGTTGTTATGGTACCACACGTTCACAGTGCGGCTGCTTCTTCTCTCCCCGTACTAATGCTAGCATAGTTCCACAGCGCCATCAGCCGTCAACTTATTAATAAATATTTATCAAAATGCGTAATATGTTAAAAGCGTCCGGTCCGTATAAAGTCGCAGCAGCATACACGGTGCTTGTAATCAAGCAATAAATGCAGAAGTTGATATACATACAGTATTCTTGGGTAAAATCGATTTCGCTACAAAGTTCCGAGCGTGAAGATTCCGGACACATTTGACAGTTGCACAGGTTGAGAAACGAAGGAAACGCCACCCGGGCTGTCTTTTGTAGGAAGTGTTGCTCAACCGTCACCAGAACGAACGAAAATACCGGGTTACGGGAAAGATATTTACTGCAAGAAGTCTGAGGTAACGTAATTCTTCTTTAAAAAAAATTAATTTGTGAATTCCTCTGCATTTGCTGACAGCATAGCGGAGGATAAGTTCAACCAGTGTGTTGCTGTCAGTAACCGACTGAACTCACCGTTAACGTCCGTATTTCTTTATATTAAACAACCGATGAATGCGGAGAAATTGAGATACTTGGGGCTTAACCTAACGACGTGGGTTATTTCCGAAAATCCTACCTGAAAATGCAAAAACAATGTAAAATATCCACGAAAAAGTAAACATTATAGGGCGGTTTGTCAATGTAAATGAACTATCGGACCAGAATGAGCACTTTAAACACAAGTTTTGTCTGAATTTAGTTTCTTTTCTTCCTTTCAGAGATCAGTATTTTGCCTGTTTCTCTCCTCATTCTTTTACTGTGCGTATTATGTCATGTACTGTAAATACAATCATAAATCCAGCCATTATGTGAGGAGCTAACCGTGTCCAGGCTTCACCAGAGGAGAAACAGAGACTGGTGCCACTGAATATTTAAATCTTTCTAAAATTTTCATATGGGGAGGACATCTTTATTTAACATTAATGCTAAGAGCCCAAGAAATAGCTCAATCTAAAGGCCAGGGTGAAGTGAAGACTGTGTCTCCAGTAACACAACTGACTCATGTACATGCAATAAACCATTTGTTTGCACTGTAATACAGCATTGTATTGACTGTAACAAAGATATTTTGTCAGATACTTTAATTATAAATCTTGAAGCTCTCTATGAAGTCAAATATGAGCACAAGTTAACACTTAAAAGTCTACTGCACATATTTTGTTTGTTTAACCGATTTTTTTTGACAGTTTATTATATCTGGTAAATCATTAACTATTTTCACCAGGCTCATCTTGGACTATATTTAGCAGTGGTATTTGACAATGTAAGTTCTAACTAAGGTCTGAAAAACTGACATTATTTTGTGACTCTCAAATCAAGCTATGGCTGGACCTGTCAGTTTGGAGTTGGATCCCATCTTTCTAAAGGGACTAAGTTATTTGCACTCCAAAAGTAAAGACTCAGCTGAGAAGCTCAAAGCTCTACTTGATGAGTCCCTTGCAAGAGGAAGCGACTCATCCTACCGTTCATTACAAAAGGTGAGAAATTGGAGACATACATACGCTACCATTCAAAGATTTGGGGTCACCCAGTCAATGTCATATTTTCCATGAAAACTCACATTTTTATTCATTTGCTAACATAATTGCACAAGGGTTTTCTAATCATCAATTAGCCTTTCAACACCATTAGCTAACACAATGTAGCATTAGAACACAGGAGTGATGGTTGCTGGAAATGTTCCTCTGTACCCCTGTGGAGATATTCCATTAAAAATCAGCCATTTCCAGCTAGAATAGTCATTTACCACATTGATAATGTCCAGAATGTATTTCTGATTAATGTTATCTTCACTGAAAAAAGGTTTTCTTTCAAAAATAAGGGAATTTTTAAGTGACCCCAAACTTTTGAATGGCATCATGTGAAGCCTGGTGGTGGCAGCATCATGACGTGAAGCATTGTGTCGATACCGTCGTTTATGCAGTATAATTTATCTGACTAAATGCTAATACACTTTGTGGTATTATTTTGTGTGCTCAGGATATAGAGGTGTCAAAGGGGTCTGTGTCAAAACTGAGCTTAAGTAAACAAGACTCCAAGTCCTCCTCGAGTTCCTCATCCTCCAGCAGCAGCAGCAGTGGAAGTAGCAAATCCAGCTCGGAGAAGAGTAAGAAAGAATCAGAGAAGAGGCCCTCTGAGAAGGTACTGGAGACATTCTGAGTCACTATAATTGTAATAATTTAGTGTCAAAGTGTGACATGGTCAGCTGTGTGTCCTTTCAGTGTTAGTTCACAAGCAAAAGAGTTCACACCTGATTCTAACTCTGTTTTAGAGTTGCAGTTTAGATTGAGGTGGAATAAAGAGATGACTAGTTGAAGTAAGAAATGAGACAGAGACTGTAAAGAGATAGAAAAGGTTGTTAGTCAACACTTTAGTGGAAAACTAGAAATGGCAAACAACATGGTAGACTGAGGAACACAGGTGGATTGCCAGAAAATAATTTGCATGATGAGAAAAAACTCTTCTATGATTGTACAGTGAGTCTAGATTGCTTTCCAGGATGTGGGCGTACACATTTCCTCCAAAGGGAAGAGAAAAAACAGCTCATGACCCAGAGCAGACTATCCATCAGTGAAATATTATGGTACTTCTGTTATGCCGTTATGGAAGATTTCACTGTTAGCAGAAGCAAAAGGATGAAAGCAGAGGTGTACAGGTGCATTCCACGTGCTCAGATTTAGCAAAATACGTTAAAACGTAATGGCATTTTATCATTCAGCTGGATCATGATGATCATAAACATACTGCCAGAGCAGCCAAAGAGGCTTTTCAGGGTGAAGAGACAGAGTCTTTGACCTGGTGAATCAAACGCCTGATCACAGTCCAGCTAAGCTACATTAAACTTCAGCATACCAGAATAGAGGCAGGGAGACCCCACAAAAAGCAAGGTTACATGATGAGGAAATTAGAGTCCAGAGATTATTCCGTGTAGGACTATGAGTATTACCAAAAGAAGATAAAATTTGACAGTGTTGTTTGGTGCTGATACCATTATCTTCACCAACTGACCTCGTTCTGTCTTTCTGAAAAACAGGTCCGGGTTGACTTGGGTGAGGTGGACCCTCCGAAAAAGCCTCGTTTAGAGAAACAGGAAAATCGTTCTTCTCCGATTACTGTTCAGACAAGCAAAGACCTTCTGCCAAACATAAATGACGATGAAACTAATGCCGACGACTTTGCCATGGAAATGGGCCTGGCTTGTGTGGTTTGCAGGTACATGTTACTTATTAGTATGTAAAGTAAATATACTTGTTCAGTTTTCTAGTTTGGACAGTTAAACTTGGCTCTGTTCATATGTTCACTTTCCTGTTGTGTTTTTAATTAACTAAGACAAATGACAGTGACCATGGGAAACCAGCTGGTTGAGTGCCAGGAGTGTCATAATTTGTACCACCAGGACTGTCACAAGCCTCAGGTGACAGACAAAGAAGTGAACGACCCACGGCTTGTCTGGTATTGTGCCCGCTGCACCAGGCAAATGAAACGCATGGTGAGGAAAATAAATTATGGTCCAGACTTCCAATGGTGTAATTACTTCCACAGCACATCACCATTGTCTACATGACTGATCAGTCCATAGTCCTAGGAATTGGTCATAGTGTTGTTTGTAAAATTGTTATTGTTTGTCCACAAGGCCCAGAAACCTCCACAGAAGCCATCTCCTGTGTCTGCATCATCCGCGCCTGTTGTTAAAGATACGCTGGTGAAAAAGACGGAGCTTAAACCCAAAGCTGAAACAACCAGCACCTTCCAAGCCTTCAAAAGAACAGAAGTGAAGGTATGTGTTGTGGAAGGCAGACGTTGTGAATGTGAATGGGTAACATGCTTTTTGCCTGTCGTTTGTCGTGTCTCATATGTGCTCCTACATTACCCCTGTCTCGCGCAAAATCTGTGATTCTACATCCTTAATTTGTGATTGGTAGCAAGGGAGATAATTAATGTGCAAAATTCCTCTAAATGGTAATATGCGTTAATCCCTGCAGAGGAAAATGAGTAGAAGTATAGATTTATTTTCAAGGATCAGAACTCTTTACTGGTGCTGCTCAGTATAATGTAATTCCTCCTGAGGGAAGGAGTTTAAAACTTTCTAGAGTGAAGGTATCGGAGTTCACCATACGGTTGTTTTGACAGCAAACAGCTTGCCTTGTAGCAACAGATTTGATGATGTTGATAGTGCTTACACTGGGAGTGAGAGTTAGTCTGCAGTAAAATTATTGCTCAAGTAAGCACGTGAAAGCACCAATTTGTGGGTAACTGGACCAAATAATGACTGTTGCAACATGTTACATGGTTCATAAGAAACTAGAGCTAATAGTTATTTCCTGCATATAATTAAGATTTCCCTTTAAAGTGAAATCTTTGCTAAGAGTAACTGTAAATCAGAAACTATGAGCAAAGCTCTTAAGTGATGCTGATAACCATATCTTACATTTCCAGGTCTTTTTCATTTTAAATCATCTTTTTACACACTAAATTGCCGACTACTGTGTGCAGATACAATTTGATTGAAAGCAAAGAGGTTGAGCTGCTTTTAGCGTGGTTATAGAGTGGGTTTGTTATTGGTTATGTACAATCTGATGCAGTAATTGTAGGTCTTGCAAGTAGAGTGGAAATAAGTACTACTTAGCAGAACACCAGTTAAATCAGGTAATGTGCTGAACATTTCATAAGGTATGCAGCAAAGATGGAATAAAATTTACTTACTAACAAAATATACCTTATTACTTTATCTTTGAGATGTCAAACACACCCACAGAGCAAAGTCTTGATCTTGAGAAAGGTACACTAGAAACTTGGCGTCTCAAAAAAGCTTGGTAAAATTGTGCATCGGACTCATCAGATGAACTGCTTTAATAAAAGCTAAAATTGATTTGTTGGTGTTTGATTTAAGAAATGTTGGTGATTTGCTAAGGTCTCAATTTCAAAACATTAGAAGTCATTATTGCACGTTATTACCCTGCCAAGCAACGCAGCACAGTGACAATTAGTGTACATTTGTTTGTCTGTGTGTCTGTCTGTGCACAACATTACTCAAAAGTGAATTTACGAATTTGGATGAAATTTTCAGGGAAGATCAGAAATGACACAAGAACCAAGTGATTAGAATTTGGCAGTGATGCAGATTATAGTCTGGATCCACGGATTTGTTAAAGATTTCTGTATCATTGTAAGAAAGAGGCACGGCGTCAACATGACAACAAGTGAACACTATGTCAGCTGCCTGCTGACAATCACATGATTGCTATCCTACTACAGATCCACCGCTGCGGACTTGTCAGGACTTATCTGTCGGAAATCATACAACGACTGAGCAGCCTTGGCGGAGTACTCTCTGAGTGCTTTTCTTGTTATTATAATAAAACAATAACTTCTTAGCATCGGTTAAATTTGTGTTGATAATTGCGTTACTGTTTTCTGTGTTCTGCAGCCACCTACCACGTCAGCCAATCCCACTGGCAGCGGCTCTTCCTCCTCAGGCAGCGGGCTTACAGGCTGGGCTGCATTTGGCGCCAAAACAAGCCCATCTCTTCCCGTTAGCTCCAAGCTAGGTTCCTCAGGCCCAAGTGGGAGCAGCAAGACCTTGACAACACCTTCCGGTCAGAAACCTGTCGGGTTGTCTGGACTAGCTGGGACCAAGTCAGGACTTGGGGGTGCCAAGATATCTGGGGGCAACAATGGAAACGGCTCCAGCCAGGGAAATCTGAAAGCTCCTCCACCTCTGACTCTGGGTAAACAGCCACTGAACCGTTCATCCAGTGGTGAAGGCCAAGGGAAAGGCTCGGCTTCGTCAGGGGCCGGCTCCCCCGGCAGCTCCCAGCCAAGCGCTGGAGGGAACGGAGGCAGTAACGGAGGAGGTAACGGGAACAATGGGAATGGGTCAAAGGCTGCACCAGGGGACAAAGCACCGACGTCTCAAGAGTCCCAGCTTAACGCCATGAAAAGGTTACAACTCGTGAAGAAGAAAGCGGCGCAGAAGAAACTGAAGAAATGAGTAGAGGTAGAGAGAAATGAATAGGAGGAGGAGGTGTGAGGGAGTAGAAAAATGCTCTGTGGATTTAGTGCCAGAGCATTAAGTTTGTATCTCCACAGCACCTGTACATGGAGTAACACCATCCAGTTAAATACTTGAATTTCACTTTGTGTAAATGCTGCTGGACTCTGTGTGCCTCGTTGTGTCCTAACAAATCTAACCAGTGAAAAAAGTGTCACTTTTTATCAACAAATGTCATTAAATATCCTCTTCTTATAAACTGGCAGTAGCTATGACTTTGTAGCTGGTGGTGTTTCTTGAATGTGAGCCATTATATTCTGCAGAACAAACTGAGAAAGGACCACATTAGTGTAATCATAAAGGTCTTGTTTATTCATATTGTGCCTGATAAAATATAACTCATGACATAGATCTCTTCATTGAAAGGGCATAAAACATACTTTGCGTATAAATCATTTCATGTAGAGCATTACACTTCATCTATAAATCACTTCACATATAAAACGTACTTCATTATTGAATCACTTCATTGTCAATATAAACTCGACAACACTGAAATACAAAAAGTGCTCAACACAGTGCGCTGTGTTGTTCTATAATTATCCATATTCATCACAGATTATTGCTCGAGTCCCACTGGGTCGCTCTCTTCCTATGGGATTGTGAAGTTAAAGCAGACTTGATATCAATACTTTTGGTATGAGGCAACTGACAGTAACACATAGTGATAGTGCAGCTGTGATATTCACAAAACAGAAATGTAACATGTTTTACAATCAGCAAATTCAATGATGTATTGAAAGTAAGGGATGAAACTCCTGAGTTTAAGAAATCAAAATCACAAGTGTTTTTTTTTTTTCTTCATTTCGTCATTGGATTTGGTTTTCTAGATGTTTTGAGGGCCTGTATTTACGCATAGGACATCCTGCCAAGGTAGTTGGCAGGGACGTATCCCTTTTGTCCGTTAGCCTCAGCTAACCACCACTCCTTATTGCCTCCCAGGTCACAAAACTGGAGGATGCGGACATGTTGGTACTCCTGCAAGGTCAGCTCCTGGTCGCAGCGAGCTTGAAATGCATACACGGCATAAAACTGTGGAAACAAACACAACTGAAATGCAATCAAACAGCTCTGGAAATGTTTATTTTCACTGAAAACAAAGACATCCATAATGTTATGTGTCCTCCTGTAAATCCAGAAGGTGGCACTGTTTGACAGCTTTCTGCCTGGATAGAATGTTAACACTAGTACTAATTGTCATCAGTTACAATCTGTCAACCGTTGTCAGCATGTTGTATTTTCACATCAATAACTGTGATAAAAATCAGTGGTCTATTAGTCAAAGTAGGTGAAGATGTGGCCTCAAGGAAAACAAAGCCCAGGGACAGAGTGCAGAGCCACCACCATGTGATGTTATCCAATCCATTTAATTTTAATACAAGCTAGACAGACACTGTAAAGCCATCAAATGTGTTTTTACAGTGACGCATCTCTGACTGATCCAGTCCATATAGCAGCGCAACTCTGTTTTACTGCCACTGTCTAATAATTCATATTTTATAGGTGGAGCCTCTTCTGGCTCTGAATACCGATTTAAAGTTATATGGTTTGCTGGGTCTTTATTTTATTGTAATTACAAGGTTTATGTGGGGTGTGATATGTTGTGTTTCAGCTTGTTGTTTTTTTTCCTGAATTTCTCATTGGTTCACTTCAAATACTTTAAAAGTGTTTGCTCATGTGCATACACTACCGTTCAAAAGTTTAGGGTCACCTAGACATTGTTAATGTGGTAAATGACTATTCTAGCTGGAAACAGCTGATTTTTAATGGAATATCTACATAGAGGTACAGAGGAACATTTCCAGCAACCATCACTCCTGTGTTCTAATGCTACATTGTGTTAAGTTAATGGTGTTGAAAGGCTGATTGATGATTAGAAAACCCTTGTGCAATTATGTTAGCACATGAATAAAAGTGTTTTCATGGAAAACATGAAATTGTCTGGGTGACCCCAAACTTTGAACAGTAGCGTATCTGTGGTAATATTCTAAGTTCATTGGTTACTTAACTTGATTTGTTTTCTTTTTATCAGCTTTTGTCTGTATTTCAAGAACCCGTCATCTCTCAAAGTAAAAACACCGACAGATACAACCAATCCAACATAAGGCAAGAACCTTGAGTTTAAGCTTCTACAACACATCTTGAACAGTGTCAATTGTTCAAGATGTAATCTTAACCCTCCTATTATCTTTGGGGTCAATTTGACACCATTCAATGTTTAACGGAGGTTAAACATTGAATGTACTTTGCATGTAGTCATTGTGAAACTTGACCTTTTGCAAAACCTTGGAAAGGGCGTTAATCCTTCTGACCTTAGCTGTTCTGTTCTCCCTTGTGAACCAAGATTTTTTTCACCCCCACCCCCATAATGCCAAGCACTGCAACATGTTGAAATGACACCCATATGGTGCAAGATGAGTTTTGATGCAACTACAGGACACTAAACACACCTGCTGAGCCTCGGTGTCCAGCATGTCCTCCAGGTCTTCAGTGCTCTCCAGCTCCCCCTGCAGACCAGACAGCGTTGAGCTACTGTCAGTGGTGTTGAGGTTGAAGCTGCGCAGGCTGCTGCTGCCACTTCCCGACACGAACAGACTCAGATCATCAAAGTCCTCATCCACCATGGCAGGAGGCGGCTGCTGTTGCTGCTCTTTTGCCATCTGGCCGGCTCGCTGCGAGTCCCTCAGAGGGTTGTACTGCTTCAGGAATGTGGAGTAGACGTAGCCTTGAGCACCTAACAGAGACACACAGGGACGGGTTGTCAGGATGCCTGACCTCTATATTTTAAAGGATTGATTTGCCCAAAGTATAATTAAGAAAAAAACTCTCTTTCTCCTTAGTGTCTAGCCGTGCAGATTTCTCTAATGAATGCACTTTAGTTTGTGGTGTTCCTAACAGTAAAAACACAGCATCTTTTTTTCACATATGGTATTAATTTTGATAATCTGTACAAACATTTGCTGAGATATTTTACTAAGACGCAAAATGCTTGTTGTTTTAAGGGACCACAAGATAAATTTGTAATCTTTGAGTGATATGCATGTCAAAACCTGAGGGAAAAACTACAAAAAACTATCTCCATGGCTACACTGTAAAAAATATTCGTGAATTTTACAGTGAAAAAAATGTTGAACCATGATGATAAAAATCTGTCAACTTTAGAACTGTTTGATGCTGTTTATATAACATTGAATCATCATAAATAAGTTAATCAGGAGAAAACAATTGTTTTTTTCAATTTTCTCTTGAAAAAATACATTTCCCTACTCTTGCACAGTTATTTAATGACAAAATACCGTAAGATTTATAACATTAATACTGTAATTTTTGCATTTATTTCTCAAAAAGAATACAGTTTTTCACAATT